>NC_063448.1:28256553-28556553 GCF_020379485.1 Brassica napus | reverse complement strand
ATATTAGTGGCTGAAGAAACACATCAAGTGATCTCTTAGGATGCTCTGGTCCGGGAACGAGAATCGAGAGAAACAAAAACTCTCGTCGCAAGCACAAGTTTGGGGGTAGGTTGTATGGTGTAAGAATGACGGGCAATAGAGAATACTATCTTCCACTCTTGCCAAACGGACTGAAACCATCAGTACATAATCCAAGGTAGACATTCCTTCTCTCATACGCAAAGTCGGGATACTTTGATTGGAAATGCTTCCACGCTTTTGCATCTGAAGGATGTCTGATCTCACCATCTGTTGAGTGCTCCGCATACCATCTCATCTGTTGAGTGCTCCGCATACCACATCCTTTTATATGGCACTGAAACTCTTCCACTCGTATCTTTATAACGAGGATTTCCACAAAATTTGCATGTAACCCGCTGTTCATCCGCCCTCCAATAAATCATGCAGTTGTCGCTGCATACATCTATTACCTGATACGATAAACCAAGACCCGCTACGAGTTTCTGAACCTCGTAGTATGAACCAGGAGCTACATTATCCTCGGGTAGAATACCTTTTACAAAATCAGCAATCGCATCCACACAGTCTTCAGCCAAATTATAATCTGTTTTAATGCCCATCAATCTTGTAGCAGATGATAAATCTGAATGACCATCTCTGCAACCTTCGTACAATGGTTGTTTTCCAGCATCCAACATATCATAAAATCTCCTAGCTTGTGCATTGGGTAAATCTTCCCCTCTAAAATGATCATTTACCATCTGCTCAGTACCTACACCATAATCTACATCCGTTCTAATTGGTTCTTCTAATCTAACCGCTGGCTGAGGTTCGCTAGTACTACCATGTTCATAATCAGTTTCCCCATGATGATACCAAATTTTGTAACTTCGTGTAAACCCACTCAAATATAGATGAGTCCAAACATCCCACTCTTTAATAACCTTTCTATTTTTACAATTAGAGCAAGGACATCTTAACATACCTGTTTTTGCTTCCGGTTGTCGGTGAACTAACCCCATGAATTCGGTTATACCTCGTTGGTATTCTTCCGTAAGCAATCTCGTGTTCGGATCCAAATGAGGTCGATCGATCCAAGAACGAAAATAATTTGAAGAAGACATATTTTTTATGAATCAAATTCGTGTGTAAATAGAGTAAGAGGGAGGATGAAGATATGGAGTGAATGAAGAGGAAGAGGAGTGCTTATATTGATAGTTTAAATCCTGCCGACAGACCGAGGAAATTCCGACGGAATTCCGACGGAAAAGGCTAGTTCGTCGGAATTTCCTCGGAATTTTGTAAAATCCCCCAACGGCTCTCCAACGGCTCTCCAACGGCTATAATATTTCCTCGGAATTCATCGGTTTTTTTCCGAGGAACACATTTTTCCTCGGAATTTCTTCGGAATATTCCGACGGATTGATATTTCCTCGGAATTCCGTCGGTATATTCCGAGGAAATTCCGAGGAAATTTCGAGGAAACCCAATTTTGTGTTTCCTCGGAATTTCCTTGGAAATTCCTCGGGATATTCCGAGAATTTCATTTTCCGTCGGAATGTCCGTCAGAATACCGTTGTTTTCTTGTAGTGTTGGGCCCATTTTCTTTAGGGTTTTCTCACCCCCTTCTCGATCAATCACAACTACTCTCTGTTCTTCCTTTCTTCTTTCTCTCACGGCGGCGATACTCTTCTATAAGTCTGTAATAAAATAGACTATTCTCACTTCTCAAGCCTCCACCTCAGCCTTGCATATCTGAAAACTCTACATGTGTCGTCTATTAAAACCACAATCTATCTTCCGTGTTTTTTATGTAAAGTGTTGGTGTTTTTGTTTGGGCTTCATAGTTTGTGTTTGGGCCCATTTTCTAGGCCTGGGACGGATCCGGATATCCGGGAAATTTTGGGTATCCGGATCCGTCGGATCCGTGGATTTAATATCCGGATCCAGATTCGTGGTTTCCGGATATCCGGATTTCGGATATCTGTCTCTATATTCTATTATTCGCGGATATCCGGATCCGGATCCGCAAAAATAATTAAAAATAATAATTTTTTTAAAAACTAAAATTTTAAAAATAATACATAAATGAAATATTTATAAAGATTTATAAATATATATATATATATATATATGTCTATAATATTGTAAAAACTAAAATATAATATTACAAAATTAATTTATGTATAATTATTATTATATAAAATATAAATATTAATGAAATTTAAAAAGTTAATGTGTTTTAAAGGTACGGATCCGGATCCGGATATCCGGACCTAAAAATTAAGATATCCGGATCCGGATCCGGTTTGGACGGATCCAAGATTTTATTATCCGGATTCGGATCCGGGCACCCCGGATATCCTATTTTCGGAGCGGATCCGGAGCGGATCTCGGATCGAATCCGGATCTCGGATAATAAGTCTCAGGCCTACTATTTTCTTTAGGGTTTTCTCACCCCCTTCTCGATCAATCACAACTACTCCATGTTCTTCCTTTCTTCTTTCTCTCACGGCGGCGATACTCTTCTGTAAGTCTGTAACGTCTGGAGTTTAATGTTTTTCATCCCTTTAATCACAGCTATTAATTCCAGCCCCACTACTCTCCCCACTCTCCGTCGATTAAACGTGATAATTATCGTGACAGCTAACGTCTTAAAACTAATTCATGATTATGACTAGGAAACATGATTATGTATGTGACCTTTCGCAACCTCTCTTCTGCTTAGTTCGTCGTCACTGCTCATTCCGTATTGAAGAGTATTGAAGACTATGGCGCATCCCCTTCCCAATAACTACATCAGTAATAATTGAACAACACAGAAAGATGACCCTCTTTTCATCCTCTCCTACTTCGCTATACATATAAGGAGCTCAAACCTTACACGAAGTCCCGGTTATCACTCCTAATCACACAAAAACCACATCAGCTATTTCTCAAAAAGGCTTCAAATCTATCGTCGCCAACCTTCCAACTGTTTCCTCCTAATACGTTGTCGCTGGTGTGTGTCTGAGGGGAAGATTATTTTGAACTGTATTTTGTCATCTGCTCATATCTTTTATTTGATCAGATATCATCTATGATCTTTATCTGTGACAAATCCATTTTTTAATATTGTATCATCGGTATGTGTTATATGTTTTGTATCATAAATTGCATTCAATTTATATATCAAGATTATGTTTCAAACATAATTTTTGGTTTGCAGGAATGTGCTAATTAATTAGGAGCAAATCTTCTACCAAATATTTGTTTAGTGATTTTGATCGAATTTGCTACATGATTAATAAACATGATTTTCTGTTTCTATTGCACAACCTTGACAAGGAAGCTGGGTATGACGACTATTACAGTTATTATGGTGGATCAGACAATGAGTATGATGATGAAAAATTAACTCCAAATGAAGACTGGAGTATCTTGAATTGCGCCAAAAGGCAACGAGTCCATCAGGTAAGAATCAGGCAAAGGATGTGTTAATGCTCAATCCCAGTTTCATATATCAAACGTTAAAGAATATTGATTTCATTTCTGCTGACATCTCTTTGTTTGGTTACAGGTTGCTTCCATCATTGAACTCATAAGATCTAACCCGGCCTACAATGTAAATTGTAAAGCCGAGTTTAAGCAGAGCTTTGAAGAGGTGTGGTGTATAACTGACATCTGTATTTCTTACGATTTCTATGTTTCTTTATTTCAACAATGATGTATAAGATTATGTGTTTTTTATCCGCTTGCGTGTGTAGCTTATCTCAAACTATATACGGTGATCTTTGAATGATAAGTCTTCATCGTTGTCGATTTATGGTATGTTTATTTCAATTGATTTTATTTAAAAAATTTGACAACATTTTGTTACCTTATCTTTCTAATTTCGTAATATAATTTTACTTTTATGATTTCAAGATCAAAACTTCAGCACAGATTTCTAATAGGGAATGATATTCTTTGACCAAGAAGAATGATATTCGTCGGTGGAATCCAGCAGGCCAACCGGTTGTGTGAATATGTAAAGATGATGAAATTCATGGAAGAAAGTTGGCAAAAGAAAATGAATACTTTGCAATCCAGTATGTCCATTGAGAAGGCTAGCGATGTCCACTGATTTCTCTAGAATTGGTGTGACAGCAGGAGGACCGTTGGGAGAACTAGAAGTCTCGTTGTGGGATTAAGTGTGATAAAGTCTGTAAGACCCGATCCTGGATTCCTCAACCCAACCAGACCGCGGCTTACCTAACAATTCCATTCAGTTTGATTTCTTTTTTTCTGAACTCAAGTGCTATATTTTTCTAAGTATTTTTCAGTGTTCTGAGGTTCATCCATTCTAACTTAGACAATCAGATTCATATACGGGCAAATCGATATTTTATAGATAATAAAATAGATCCATACATCATTCATTCGTTCATCATACTTAAGTTGCACACTAGGCTATCATAAATTCACAACAAGCACAATAGGTTACAAGTACTTCACATCTATCACCAAAGACCCAATCACCACACATCTTCCCACGGCTGGAGTCCTCACAGTCCCTTTCCCTTACCACGGTCCAAGTCTATACCTGGAACCACAATTACAACACACAAGCATATGATCAGATAACTTAACACAAAGATCTATCATTGCATGGTAGGATCTACATCTAAGCATACAAACGGCTCATGAGGCCCAAGTCTGGCCAATTTCAAAAATGCTCCAAAAACTAATTAAAATTCATGACAATTCATGATAAATCCGAACTAAGAGAATGATCAAGTCAGATTTCACAGAACCGGTCTCGATCCTATAGATCTCGACCACGGACAGCCAAACCGACCAAACTGACCATCTCTAAATCAATTCGGTAAAACTCATTAAAAACCATGATAATTCATGATAAATCCCAACTAAGAGATTGGTCAAGTCAGAATTTATCAATTTAGTCTCGATCATATAGATCTCGACCATGATCAGTCCGGCCAAGGCCATGGACATCATTCCTGAACCGGCCAAGGCCTTGGTTCAGTGCCATCAAGTCTGATCCATCAGACCACATGATAATTACCCAGACTATTAGATGAAATAATCAGAAAGTGGAAATGGGTGTAACCAACAAAACGGATCGGACCATAGGCACGGACGGAACAACCGCTGGCTATGTCCGATGGTTTGCGAACCACACCACTGACCTTAGGCGTACGCTCTCCTGTGGCCAAGTCCTTCTCCTTCTCCTTCTCCTTCTCCTTCTCTCTCTGTCGAGTATCCATCATGCCTTGCTTCCCACGGTCAAACTCTCACCGGAAATGATAAAGAACCACCACACACGGTTGTAACTGCCAAACCGACGGTCTCTCTCTCTTTATCTTTCTCTTGGAATTTTGCCAGAGTTTCCCCAAGGAAAATGATGATGAATTCGACTTCCAGAGACAGGTATTTATAGGAGGAAGTCGGACTTAACTGTCCGTAACTGCCCAAGGCCGAATCGGTTCTAAAGGATTGGCCAAGGAGATGCCACTTGTCCCCTTGTACCTTTTCGCCCAAAACCGCTCAGAATCGCTCCACATGGAAACCAACTCCCCCAGGCCTTTGTCTCATTGCCTGGTTCAGCCAAGATCGCACCTGGTCTCTTCGTCCCACACGGACCATCGGGACGGCTCGGTAAACGCTCGGACCCGACCACACTGGTCCGGACCGGAACACTCCGCCAAGCTGAGGTGAGCTGATTGCCACCTGTCCCCAGCTGAGTGAGCTAGTCCATCAGCTCCCGTGAGCTGAACAACACCGAGTGAGCTGATACCACACTCTCTTGAGCTGTTTGAGCTTGACCCGGACCTCGTCCAGCTACCGGATAACTCGTCCAGCCCTAAACAACTTGTCTCCATCGTATCCAGGTTAAGGCTCAGCTGTCTGACATCCTTAACCATCAATTTGGACCATTGCACGCTTGTCTCAAGGCAAGATGACCTGATCAGTGCATTGCCTCGCGCCACAATCCGTCTGGACGATCCTATCTAGGATCGGGGACATGACAAAGCCGGTTAGCAGAAGTATTCTGGAAAGAGATCAAGTGTGTGTTGATGAAACTGAAATCTGGTAAACTGGAGGTACACTTCAATCCGTAAAGGGATCTTAGGATGCTGAAAAAGATGTTTGAGACATGGAGAAGATATTATATGGAGGAAGAGGAAACAAAACGATACTTACTAAACTTGGGAGTGAAGAAACGGGTGGTTCAGTGGAGAAAATGAAGACGAAGTGGTGGGAGAAGTTAAGGAGTCACGTTTCAGTAAACTTTTTAATATTAAACATGTATCTATAATTTCAGAGGATCCAAAATCATGTGGACACCGGTGATGTGAACTGTTTTTGTTATCTTGAAGAACCAATAAATTTTGAAATCAGATTTTTAAAGACTTTGTAAACATCATATTTTAGAAATACATTTTTATTTTTATTTTAGAGAGTCTAAATTCTTATGTATATAAGTTCACATAAATTCAAGCAAATAACAAGTTCATGCTAAAAATTAAGAAAATATAACAAATCATGCAACTTTCATGACATAAATACATTTACGTACAAATGAAAATACTTTTACGTAGAAATTAAGAAAATATTTAACATTTTATTCAAAAAATAATATATATAACACTTCATGCTACTTTCATAACATAAATACTTTTATGTACAAATGAAACAAATTCATGTATTTAATAATTTATATTGCCGTTTTCCTGTCTTTTTCTTGTATATGAAATATTCTTTTTAAAAGTAATAATATTTAATAACTAGAAAAATAAAGATTTACAATAAGCAAGTATCATCTCATAGTTGTAAACCGTTATTGTTAATTTGGTTAATAAAATTGCAAAACTCTTCAAAACATATTTAACATATTTATATGAAAATTTTGCTCAAACAAAATGTTCAATTATACACATACAACATTAGTTAAGATTTCAAATATATAAAAGATGTATCAAAATAAATTATATAAATGGTTTCCCAATATTAAAAATGGGAAAGCAAAAGATTCTAATTAGCCAAAATGAAGGAGTACTAAATAGATATGAAAAACTAAGGGGTTGATTGGTAGCGACTTTAGGTTTGAATTTTTTTCCTTAAACTGAAGTTGTATATTTTACAACTATAATTTTAGATTTGTTGATGTAGAATTATTTCAAAAATTTAAAATCACTAAATTTAAAGTTGTAGAAAAATTGATTTTTAAAGCCAAAATATGTCATTTTTAAGATTTTGGGTTATAGCTTTAGATTTTTTTAATAAAATTTGATTGTTTTGATTTATTGATGTAGAACACAGACATCTATCACCAATCACCTCATAAACCACATAGTCATAACTTTTACAAATTTTTAATAGAAAAAATATAAATATTATTTCTCATGACAAAAAAATACACTTTCAAAATTTTATATATTTTTTTTTAAATACTTAAAATTATACATGTGTAGATAACTAATCAAAGTTCAACAAATGTTAAAATAATTTACAAAAATAATTAGTAAATTCTAATTTTTTTAAAAAAAATCATTATTAATTGAAAATCTAATATAAACAGAAACAAATATATATTATAAAACATCATTTATTGTTAAATAATATATATATTGATTATTATTTGTGACATTATTGAAGCTATTTATATATTACTTTAAAATATACCTTTTTATTATTTTATCACATTATATTATATTTTCCATTGATTTAGCTTGAAAATGGATTAATTTATTATTGTAATTAAATTAATTATTGTAATAGTATTAAAATTATACTCTTATAAATAAAAAAATTATTATTTTTACTTTAGATGTTCTTCAACTATATCAAAATTAAATAGAAATAAAAAGAAGAAATATAAATCATTGTTGTAATTAGAGAGTTTAGAGACTGAATATTTCTGTGTTATTATTAATGATCAAGGGGATTCCTTTATATAAGGATTACAAGATGAAGATAAATGGAAAGTATCCAAAACCTAAACACACTAGGATTAGGAAAACTACTAATACATAATAATGGAAAGATTGCATCTAGTAGGAAAAGGAAAGAGTTTCCTTTTCTCCAAGCTTTGTGACCGTCTCTCTCTCTCCAGAAGTCGGCTCTCTCTCTCCTCTCTCTAGGGCTTCGGCCATCTCTCCATCTTCTAGGTATTGGGCCGGTCTCGGTCTGGGCCTGGTTAATGGCAATCCACTCCATGATTTATAACACTCCCTCTTGGATGCCATAACCATACAGGATTTGTAGTACGCTTCATGTTGCCTCATTAAAACCTTATCAGGAAAACCCAGTGGGACAAAACCATGATGAAGGAAAAAGAGTACAACACGCACTACTCCCCCTGATGTGAACCTCACTGTAGGTTTCTACATTCTACGCATCTGGTGCATGATCTTTCCTGTATATGTAGGAAGGGAGTAATCGGCCAAGTTCATTACTAAGCCGTATCTAGACCACTTTGACCTCTTAGGTCGTTTCTCATGTCTCTTGACATCGAGTGTCCCAGTAAAGCATGTGTGCTAAACAATGTGAACCATATTGTTCTCGGGGATCACTATTGGGTCTTTGCAAATCGTGTTTGCATGTGTTCATAGTCTAGACGTGATCGTCTACTGTTAACTCTTTACTTTGATCGGACAAACTAAGTACTTATGGACAATGTACTAGACGTGGTTATCATGAACCTGTGTCTCGATCAGGGCGATCCATGTCTGGGTCATAGACCTCGTCTATACATGTCCACTACTTGTCTCATGAGTGTTCAAGATCAATGATCATTGATGTGAGTTTATAATCTCTTATTATGGCTCTGTGGCCGAACACTCTTCATGTATCTCACATGTGGACATCAATATTTCTTGCTTTAGGCAGTACCATATCTATCTCGGACATTGTAGTCCTTTATCCATCTCTTGATGGTATCTCATGACCTCTGTTGCTGTGGATTATATCACACACTAAAATATATATTATTAGGTCATAGATCTCGGCTCTCACAAGCTTATGGACTACAATACATTTGTATCCGGTTGATCTTTTGTCTCTACTAGCCCGTGATCAAAAAGAAAAGGCTAGACGCCTTTTAGTCTTAAAAGCCGGACGCGTCTAGTCGAAGAGCCGGACGTTCTTTGCTGAAGAGCCGGACGCCCTTAGACGGACAGAGTCGGACATCTTTAGTTTGAAGGGCCGGGGCCAGACGCTTTTGGTCGGACACCCACATAGATTTATTCTATGCCTACTAACCTCTTTTAGGTTTAGTATAATCACAAGGAATTTCAAATATATGGACTGTATTGGATTGTCTTTTATACAACTCCAAGATCAATGATCATGCGTGATCAATTTCTTTTACATACTATATGCTGCTGCTTTATGTTTCAGTCCATGAATCAGCTTAGGAACGAAGCTGTTCTTTCATCTTATCCAGTGATCCATATGCTGCTTACTACATCATTTGTATCTAATATCTTTCTTATGACCAGACCATTTTCAATTTCGAAAATCTGTAGCAGCATCCACCACATAGGAGTTTATCTCCTTATAATATGTTCCTTTGATCTTTGTGAGTACCTTGTGTAACAAGCTATAATCTAATGCTGTTAAGTAGGAAGACATGAACACTCTTAGACCTCGTGATCATGTGCCTTCTCTCACGGTTTCTTTACTTCACAAGATCCATCTATTTCACTGGTTTATCAGATGGCGTTTCTGTATTTGTATATGGCCAATACGCCCATCTCTCTTTTAGATACTTTGAACCTCCACGTTTTATCTTTTCTAATCTCTATGATCTTTTATGATTGTATGAGTACTCATTCGTGGGTTCATGATCCTCGCTTATCTCTTTATGTTCAAGTGCTATAACTTTACGTATCTTTATACAAATGTGTGTGTGTGTCGACACTTTCATGTGGTTCCATTATGTTCCAGACATGATCTATAGATTTGAGATCTTATTATCCAGGACCTTTATTACCTAGTAGCTTGGCGTCCCAAGCCACATGGTTTGGTACCTTAGATGTGTAGCTGCGCAGCCTTTTCTCAATGTCTGGTATGGTTTCTCTTATAATCTCGGATCTGTATTCTATGCACCATTCTTTTCTATCCGAGATTCCTTTATCTTATGGAACACTTGGTCTATCTTGTATAGACTCTATAGCAACTTGATTATGTCTCTTCTAGGACATTCATTTGGTGCTAAGCTGGTTAGTCATTTCTCGGGTCAGTGTCTGGCATTTCGATTAGCTTCTCAATTAGCTAGCTTTATATAATCTTTCTTTGGACGTCTTAAATCATAATCTCTAGTCCGAGGATCTTTTGCCAAGACAATGATGGTTGAAAAAATTCTTATCATTCTTTTACTTTTTAATCTTTCTTTGTCTAGCTTATAATCTTTCTCCTTTAATATTGAATATTCGGATTCATTTGTTTCTTCAATCCGTACCTGGCCACTATTTGATCACCCATGTTTTGGCTCTCGGTCCTTTTTATTTCGTGGAGAAGATCTTACACTTATATATTCTCAATCCTCTTCTGAGGTTCCATCTTAGACGGCACATATATGTATGTGGTGGTTTATTCAAAATCTCTTAAGATGGTGTATGTCTGGTTTTATGACCCGTATATAATCTGAGATGGGAATATCTATGCTCACTTATATGGCCTGATGCATATTATCATTCTATACATGTAAATTCATATGTCCCCAATCTTATAGACTGTAGAATCATAGTCTTATATATAATGGCTTACATGGCCGAACCTTTATAGGTAATAGCTTACTTGGCCGAACCTTTATAGGTAATGGAACGTGTGCGGCCAAGCCTACACTATGCGGTCAAGTCATGGCCAAGTCACGGCTGAGCCGTTTATTCTCATGGTCTCTTCAGCCGGGTAATGAGCTCTTTGGTTTGGCCGTTTGTATCATGGCATCTACGGCCGAGGAATGGTCCTTTATGGCCGAGTAATGACCGAGCCATATAACATGGTCTTAGACCATAGTGGTACACGAACTTGTAGTATTGATCATGGGTTTATCCTCTCGCCCCCTCATGACCATACTATAAGGTCGTGGTGCTTGGGACAATTAAGCCTAATGAGTTTCCCTTTGTGTACATGTTTCACAACGTGAGATCTTTTGCGGGATAACTCTGTGCCTTTTCAATCTTTGCATCAAGTTTAGACTTTAGGATGGCTAATCCTATCATGCCATATAGTGTAAAATTTTGTGGTGTTATCTCAATATGGTTACCACATCTCTTGCCTCTTTATCATACTGATCTGTAGCATAGTTTTGATCAGTAGAGATCATAGGTATAGTCTCGACCATTTTCTTTCAAGGTCTGAAGGAACTTGTTTCCTTTTGTTTGCCCATTGTTTCTACTTGGAAACCATACATTATAACTTCAATGGGTCACAGGTTCTTTTGGGTGTGTATAATGCCTTTTAATGCAATGCCTTAGCCATAGTTTCTTTACTATGCTTACTATATCCATTCATGATTTCTTACTTGGTTTTATGCCCTTTAGGCAACTCTTTAAAACATTCATATGTTCAAGTAAGATCAGACAAGATAATGAATTCAAAATCAATTCTATTATATATATAAAATCGTGAACATCAAATAAGTTTAAAAGCAAATCACAAAATCATAGACTTAAAATAAAATTATCATGTCGAGATCTTTCTTTAGTCAATGTATAAGCCGGCCTCACAATCTATATTTTCCCATGCGGCTTTCTTGGATTCTTCCTTATCATTTCTAGCCTCATTGGCTTCAGGAAGTCTCATCTCACTATCTCGTTGCTCAATGTATCTTTTCTGAAGTTTCTCAAATCGACTAATAGCATCTTTAAGTTTCTGCTCTCTTTGCTTGATTGCAAATAGGTATGACAATAGGTCATTATAGGTTGTGAAACCCTTAGCCTTATGTGATAACAGTACATCCTTTGGATAGAATATGGAGTATGTTTTATATAATAAATCATCATCTGTTACCACTTCACCCCATAGTTCAAGACTATGGGCGATTTTCATTAGAGCAGAATTATATTCTTCCAAGGATTCAAAATCCTGGAACCTGAGAAGCTTCCATTTATTCATGGTATTTCGCCAAAATATCATTGAGTATCTGGATTCTAGTCTTGTCCAAAGTTCACAAGGATCCTCTATATTTTCATACTGATTTCTCAGTTCCTCAGTGAGATGGTAGCGCATAATTGTTATGGCTCTATGCTTTTCACTTTCAATTGCATTATTGCCTTCAATGATACATCTCCTGAGTCCTCTAGACTTCAGGGCAATTAAAGTGTTTATTTCCCATTCTTGATAATTATCTCCAGAGAGATTTAGGGCAGCATAATTCGAAGGCTCAAATCTCGACATCAGAAATCATTTAATCAATTTATGATTTAGAACTCTTGCAACCAATTCAAATAATCAGTGCATATGATGCTTATACCTCACGGCCATTATAAGGTACAACGATCTTAAGGATCGGATCATGATGCAATCTGGTTTATAAAACATCTGGATACTAGGCCACACGGTCACTTTGATATTCACTAAGCCACACAGCTTTTAATCAATCAAGGGCACAAGGCCGCAAGTATGAACAATGTATTAGGCCACACGGCCATATACAAAACGGGATCTAGATGCATTCAATTCTATTTCTTAGTTGCATTTCTATTAAGTTTTTTACCAATTTCAAGGTTGGTAATATTAGATTTTAGAATCAAGCACTCTAGCAACCTAACTTTCATTCAAAACAATATTAAACTTTCAATCTTTAAAGTTTAAGGTTTCAAGGCCTTTAGGATTTTAAATTCGAGATTAGGGTTTCATTTTAAACAAGATTCAGATTCAAGTTTTAAAACAATCCTAATCATAGCTCTAGGCGATCAATCAAATACTCAAGTTTCAAATCAAAATTAAAACCGATTTTCCTAAATTAGGGTTTTAGGGGATTTCAAAAACTTTGATCTTTGATCAAGGGGATTTGATTTGAGATTCAAAAACCTTTAAGGTTCTGATTTTAATTGATCAATGGATCAATCTCGTTTTTAGGTTTAGATCGAACTTATAGAGCTTCGATTTACTCATAGGGGATTGATCTATTTAACCTATGGCTTTTAGTTTTAGAGATTATCTTTTATGGTTTCAATCTTTACAAAACAACCAAATTCGATTCTTGTTTTCAGATTTCGAATTACCTTTATTTTGTAGGGTTGAACCGGACCACCAAAGTCAGATGAACCTCTAGTTGCACACGGACGCGAGCTGGCTCCTTATCGGGTCGCAAGCTGGGACGGGACGCGAGCTGTCTCCTTATCGTGTCGCAGGCTGGGACGAGACGCGAGCTGCTGCCTTTGCAAGCGGCTGATCTGAATTGCGAGCTGGCTGTGATGCGAACGTGGGCTGGCTCTGTTGTGAACATGAAACTGCGAATGTCTAGGATCAGGAACGCTTAAGGGCTTTAGCTGATCGGGTGTTTGCAAGCCGGAACGCAAGCAAGAACAAGTTAGGGTTCTTCCGGAATTAGATCTTTCCACCAACTCCTCTTAGCTCCTTTCACAGGATTTGAATTTGGCTAGAAAATCTTGTTGGTTCGGATTAGGGTTCCAAAAGATCAAGACGGCACCGCGTATTGTTCCTGCGATTGTGGGCGCGTCTGAGATCGGATCGACGAACGGTTTACGCTGATGGATTCTTCTCGTCAAGAGCTTCAATTTGATATGTGGCTCGTTGTCCGGTTCCTCGGGGTTTGAGAGATAGATTGATTTTAAGTTGCGCATGATTTAGGGTTTATTTGTGACGGATTTTAGGTTAGGTTTTGTCTCAGGGTTTTGAAGTCTATCGTGCTGATAACGTGTTGTAATTAGAGAGTTTAGAGACTGAATATTTCTGTGTTATTATTAATGATCAAGAGGGTTTCTTTATATAATGATTACAAGATGAAGATAAATGGAAAGTATCCAAAACCTAAACACACTAGGATTAGGAAAACTACTAATACATAATAATAGAAAGATTACATCTACTAGGAAAAGGAAATGATTTCCTTTTCTCCAAGCTTTGTGGCCGTCTCTCTCTCCTGAAGTCGGGTCTCTCTCTCCTCTCTCTAGGGCTTCGGCCATCTCTCCATCTTCTAGTTATTGGGCCGGTCTCGGTCCGGGCCTATTAATGGCAATCCACTCCATGATTTATAACAATCATTACATTTTTTTTAACTGTCTAATTTCATAATTTTGTGTTTTCTAACAAAAAAAAGTAGTTAGTGGTCCTTTCAACTTAGGCCAACAAAATTTAATAAAATTTACAATTTGATTTTAGAAAAAACACATAATATTTATTAATACAATTTAGAGTAAATTTCCAAAAAATATAAAATAATTTTTTCGATTTAATAAAATTAAAATATTTTTTAATCAATAAAATAAAAATACATTTTAATATAAAATAGTTTCAAGGTAAACTCGTCCGTCCGTAGGGCGGACCAACCACTAGTATAATGATAAAGTTAACTTGTGTATCTCTTCAATCCGCCACCTCATCCCTCCTTGTTCCAAATGATGACACGTGGCGAACTATCATACAACTTTATTGTTTTTTGGTTGAAAGCAAATGAGATATGAACTACTCTTTTTATTGGGCCCTTAACTATATCAGTATCCTGGCCCGAGTTTGTCTAGGCTTTTTTTGGCAATAGGAATCAGTCGCCGTAACCCTTTGGTATCCATCCCATCCGATCAAACTTTCTGTAACTACATCTACCCACTTCTTTCGTGACTTTCCATTCATGGCAGCCCTCCTCTCTTTCACTCGGTGAATCTGCATCCAGGAAATTCATCATTTCATTCCTCACAATTATCATGTCGTGTTAAGGTAAAAAACGAATCCACACACCTCAGTATTTGATTATATATTTGTTTACTCTCTACCAGTTTAATTCCCATTTTCTAAATAGCTGAGATTGATATGGTGACTAGCTGGTTCATAGATGTTTTCAAAATCGTTGACCTAAGTGAGAAACAAAGTCATCAACCAAATCGTTCTTGAATATCTCCGCCAAGTTAGTAGAATCGACGAAATTGTCCTTTTCTGTTCAATTATTTTCTGTTAGTTTTATGGTTATCAACATATTTTGTGGTCATTTGGCCCGATAAGTCAGTCCGTTAATTAGATAAACAATGTGATTAAACAATATATGTTTCTACAAGTGACTGATAAAGACAACCTGCTCTGCAGTCACTGATCCAGAGAGGTTCCCCAAAATTAGAAAACTTTTTTGTTATGTGCTTTAAGGTGGAAGCAGGAGCTGAAGATCCCGTGAACCAAAAACCACAGCTCCTTCTCTCAATAAGACTTGGATGGATCTGAAACTGGAGCAGTTAAAGATTACTACGAATGTGAGAATGTTGGGGATGAGGATACAGGTGGGAGAGTAATTCCAAGTTAGAACTATCCAACTTCCATGATTTGGATTACTAAATTGTGCTGATTAAATGTAAAAATATTATTGGCAGGAAGGTTACGGAGGGAGGGATCATGTCATACATTAAAACACACACAGGTTCATCATGTTTTAAATTTGTTTCTTTTCAAACCCTGTGTTGAATTCTAAGTGTTGTATTAGCTTTCATGGTCACAGAGATTCAAATATAAATTACTTTTGTCGTCACTCGGAAACTGCTATATGATCTATTGTCTGAAGATAATTTGAATCATGATAATAAACATATACCCAAGTATAAGAATAAGTTGGATTCTTTAGCTAAATGCTTCAACAGAACTCAAGAAAGATGCGAGAACGTACTACAAGCAAAAGCCTTTTATTTTTTTTGTCAAGCAAAAGCCATTTACTTGCTTGCATAGAGCCAACAGGATTTTCAATTCCCTAACTTCGAAGAAAGATATATGACAAAGCTTCTGACTGAGAAAGAAGGTAAAAAGCCACAAAGGTTGTTATATTTCAGTTATAGAATAATAAAGATATTCTAGACAAAGAAGCCGATGAGTTTTGATCTTGATGATTATGAACTCCAAAATAAGGAACAAGTAAAAAATTACAAAAGAAGCAAAGGGAACAATCATGTTTACAAACAAATTACTATCTTACCAAAACAAAATCCCTTATAATTTATATCAAATCTATTAAAATATTTAACAACACATTTTTCGTAATCAATATTTTAGTTTCAATCCAAACAAAAATTTGACATCAATTAGTGTCAGAAAATGATGATTTAATAAAATATATAATAATTTATTTACGTAATTATTTTTTCCCCATTTCATCAAACCAAATACCAATCAAAATAAAGAAGAATAAATATTATGAATTTATTTATCTTTTTAACCACAAAACTTTAGCTTAGACTAAAAAAAATAATGGAAGAATTACTAATTACTCACAAAAATCAGTTGTAGTTAACAAAACACCTTTACAATTGACAAACTTACCTAACACTAAAAGCGATATCTAAAATATGTACAAAATTGGAGACTCACAAAAAACCAGCATTCATAAATCACGACGACACCAAAACATGGATTAATCCAATAGCTACTTAATCGCTGCCAAATAATCATCCTATCTTTTGTTGAATATGGAAGATGGTAGTAAAATTGAGAAGCTCTTTAAAATAGCATGATAACCACATTACTAAATGCTCTCAACCTAACCAAATCCACCACCCAAACAAATATCTACGAAGCAAACTAAGATCATAAATAACAAGTATAATCAAATTTAAAAGTACTATACTTAGGGAATGGAGTAGAAAAACATGAAGTTAACAATATTGATCATTAACCTCTTAAATATTAAAAAAAATAAAGCATAATAAAAACCTAAAAATGAGAAACATTGCATGGAGTACGAGTTAGAAAACATGAGTGTAATGCATCTGCTTTACAAGCAACAAAAATTACAACATTATCCCATCAAAAAAATATTAATTTTTTTTAAGTTTCATCAAACCAAGACCAATCAAAATAAAGAAGAATAAATCTTATGAATTTATTCTCTTTACCACAAAACTTTAGCTTAGAATAAAAAAGAAATGATGGAAGAATTACTAACTAAATTATATATATAAATTACTCACAAAAATCAGTCGTAGTTAACAAAATACATGTACAATTGACAAAAATATACTGACATAATACTAAAGGCGATATCTAAATATCACCAAATAAAAATATGTACAAAACTAGAGACTCACAAAAAAACAGCATTCATAAATCACGACGACACCAAGACAATAGATTAATCCAACAGCTAATTAACCGATGCCAAGTAATCATCCTATTTTTTGTTGGATATGGAAGATGAAAGTGAAATTCAGAAGCTCCTCAGAATAGCACGATTGGATCATATCATTAGAACCACATTATTAAATACTCTCAACTGAACCAAATCCACCACCCAAACACAGTTCCACGTAGCAAACTAAAAACATAAATAAACAAATACAATCAAATTTAAAAGTACGATAGTTACGGAATGGAGTAGAAAAACATGAAATTAACAATATTAATCATTAACCTCCCTTTAAAAAAAAAGATAGAACAAAATAAAAACCTAAATATGAGATGCATTGCATGGAGTACGAGTTCGAAAACATGCTATTTCAATAAGCAAATAACTGAATCAATATACTTTATTTATTACTATAGGTTTGTCCGCGCTACGCGCAGAAAAGTTGTAATTATTTTTCTATTGATTTGGTTTTCATGTGTTTTCCTTTATGTTTATTTGCTAAGATGATTTAGTGTATTTGATTTTATAGTATAGCCCTAATGTGTTTGTTTGATTTTTATGTGCGTAACAATTTTTTTCTTTGATTGTTGATGATCAATTTTAGTTTTGTATAGTGGTGGTAAAGTGTTTAATATTTTGAATTAGACTTGTTGACCATAATGTTGCCAAAAATGATCACCCTTAGCTTCACAATGTCGGCATTCTAATTTTTTTTAATATTTTTTTCCCGATATTCATTTCTCCTCTGCATAACATTAGTATCTCATATAAGTAGAAGGCATTTATATACAACCCTTTAGTAGCCAAGTGAAGATAATGAAGCCCTACATTAGTGTTTTTTGATGAAAATATTCTTGTACGCCTTTGACATACTGAGATATTACTAGGCAATTGGTTATATTCACAAAAATCTGTCTTCGATCCTTATTTTAATTCTATGGTAAAATGTTTGGTTATGGATAGAAGGAGAATTGTGTGGCATTTGGTTATTTTGCTGGCAACGTGGTTTTTCTCTCGTTTTTTTTGGGAGCCTTGGAGCTTATTGACATTGGATTACAAGTTAAATTTGGTTTGGATTCGAGACTGCCGAGTATCTTGGAAAAAATGGTACAAGGATGTACATCAGATTGCTGTAATAGGAGAGTGTGGTTTTGGTTTAAATGGGTTGGGAGAATACGTGGACGTGGCTCTGATATGGTGGTGGTGGGGTATTGATGTTAAAACATTATTGGGTCTCATTAAACCTGTATTTTATTGTCCGATGGAGCACTTCAAATATTATTATATATGAAAATACTAAGTTGGAATGTTAGAGGACTAGGAAGTCATTGGACAATAAGTTATCTTTAGGAAATATGACATAAACATAAACCAGAATTTTTATTTTCATCTGAAACGAAACAGGATTTTGAATTTGTTCAAGGGGTTCAGGCACACTTTGGATATGATTATTTGGTTACTGTGGATCCAAATGGAAAGAGTGGCGGTTTAGCTCTTTTTTATAACAATGAATATCAAGTTAAAATCTTATATTCTAGTAATAGGATGATAGACATAGAGGCGGTGGTCAAAGGAAAGCAAGTTTTTCTTACCTTTGTCTATGGAGATCCGGTACAAGAGTTAAGAGAACAGGTATGGGAGCGACTAACTCGTTTTGGTTTATCACGATCTGATCCTTGGTTTATTATTGGCGATCTTAATGAGATTACGGAGAATCATGAAAAGGATGGGGGAGCCCTAAGATGTACAACTTCCTTCATTCCTTTTAACAACATGATAAGAAATAGTGGTTTACTGGAATTTCCGGCTCGAGGTAATAAACTGTCTTGGCAAGGAAGGAGGGGTAAAGGAAAAGGAGCAGTGATGGTCAGATGTCGTTTGGATCGAGCATTGGCAAATGAGGAATGACATACACTTTTTCCATGCTCTTACACAAAATACCTAAAGATGGTAGGTTCTGATCATCGTCCTGTGGTTGCTGTGCTGGAGGATAATCTATCACAAAAGAGAAAGGGACAGTTTAGATTTGATAAGAGATGGGTTGGACAGGAAGGTCTTATGGAATCAATAGTGGAAGGCTGGACAGAAAATCAAGGAGAACAAATGGTGGATGTTGTTACAAAAATTACCAATTGCCGCCATGAAATATCTTCATGGCGAAAAGATAACCAACCATATGGGAAGGACAAAATTAAAGATCTTCAACAGGCACTGGAAGAAGTTCAAATGGATAATAGTAGAACAAAAGAGGAGATTCTTGAGGTTTCCAAAAAGTTACAAGAGGCTTATAAGGATGAGGAGGAATATTGGCACCAGAAAAGCCGCAATATGTGGTATTCATCGGGGGATCTTAATACTAAGTTTTATCATGCCTTAACAAAGCAGCGTAGAGTTCGCAATAAAATTGTGGGCCTCCATGACGAAAGGGGGAATTGGGTAACAGAGGTGAACGGAGTTGAGAAGGTGGCGGGTGATTATTTTGACGATCTGTTTCGTACTACTGGTCCAACAGAATTTGATAGTTTTTTGGATGAGATAGTTCCATCTATTTCCCCTCAAATGAATCAAACTTTATTAAGAATAGCAACGGAGGAAGAGGTTCGACAAGCTTTATTTATGATGCATCCGGAGAAAGCGCCATGGCCGGATGGAATGACAACTCTCTTTCTTCAACATTCCTGGCATGTTATTAAGAAAGATGTGGTGGAGATGGTAAATACTTTTCTGGTTACAGGAAACATGGATCCTCGATTAAATATTACTAATATTTGTATGATTCCGAAAATAGAGAGACCTACAAGGATGACGGAGCTCAGGCCGATTAGCCTGTTTAATGTAGGATATAAGATCATCTCGAAGGTTTTGTGTCAAAGATTGAAAATTTGTCTACCAAGGCTAATCTCGGAGACACAATCGGCTTTTGTGGCGGGCGGGTTAATATCAGATAATATTCTTATTGCGCAGGAAATGTTTCATGGATTGAGAACCAATAAGTTTTGCTAAAATAAGTTTATGGCGATCAAAACAGATATGAGCAAGGCGTATGACAGGATAGAGTTGAGTTTTATTGAGGCTCTTCTGCACAAAATGAGATTTGATACTCGATGGATTAATATAATGCTGGAATGTATATCGTCAGTTCAATATAGGGTACTTCTCAATGATCAGCCACGAGGTCTCATAACTCCCCAGCGGGGATTGCGTCAAGGGGACCTTTTGTCTCCTTATTTATTTATCATGTGCACTGAGGCATTAATTGTAAATATTAAGAAGGCGGAGAGAGTGAAACAATTAACTGGCCTGAAGGTAGCACGGGCTTGTCCAGCAATTTCTTATCTGCTATTTACAGATGACAGTTTTTTCTTTTGTAAGGCAAATAAGGAGGAATGTCAAACCATTTTCAGGATTCTAAAGGAATATGAAACGGTCTCATGACAACAAATTAATTTCCATAAATCCTCAATTCAATTTGGACATAAAATTGAAGAATCCAGCCGTCAAGAATTGAGAGATATTTTGGGCATTCAGAATATAGGAGGAATGGGATCTTATCTAGGTTTACCAGAGAGCCTTGGAGGATCCAAGGTACAAGTATTTGGCTTTGTACAAGAATGCTTGAATAATAGGGTTAATGGATGGACCTTCCGTTTCTTTACTAAAGGAGGGAAAGAGGTGATTATCAAATCGGTAGTTATGGCATTACCAAATCATGTGATGTCTGTTTATCGGTTACCAAAGGCTACAGTTAAAAAGTTAACAAGTGCAGTAGCTAAGTTTTGGTGGAGTCCAGGAGGAAGCACAAAAGGCATGCATTGGAAATCATGGGATAAATTATGTGCTCCTAAAGATAATGGTGGACTAGGTTTCAAGGATTTGATGGATTTTAATACGGCGATGCTTAGAAAGCAATTGTGGAGGCTGATTGAGAAGCCAAATACTCTTTTTTCAAGAGTCTTCAAAGGACGGTACTATAGGAATGCTTCACCCCTGGAACCGATCCGTTCATACTCTCCGTCATATGGCTGGAGGAGTATTATTTCTGCTAGATCTTTGGTTTGTAAAGGACTAACTAAAATGGTGGGAACATGTTCATCTATTTCAGTATGGAATGATCATTGGATCCCAGCCACTCGCCCGAGACCAGCAAACAAAAACCTTCAAAACAGTTACCCGGACCTCACAGTGGATTCTCTTATTATATCGGAATCCCGAACATGGAATTTACTGGCAATCAGGGCTTTGGTGGATCCTAATGATGTAAAACTCATAGAAAGTATACCTTTAAGTATAAATACGATGGAAGATAGGAATGAATGGCATTTCACTAATAATGGGAAATACTCGGTTCAATCGGGCTATCAAGTGGATATACTAAAAGCTTTCTGCTGGAAAGTGAGGTATCCCCCGAAGATCCAACATTTCTTATGGCAAATCCTTCCAGGTTGTATAGCGGTGATGAAAAATCTACAAACAAGGGGAATACAAGGAGACATATGTTGTGCTCGATGTGGAGACCCGAAGGAATCAATAAACCATGTATTTTTTGAATGTCCTCCAGCACGTCAAGTATGGGCTTTATCTAAGATACCATCGAATCCCAATATTTTTCCTATTAGTTCTTTTTTCGCCAATATGGATTATCTATTCTGGAGAGTCAATCCAAAGATGGATGACCACCAATTTGCATGGATATTATGGTATTTATGGAAAGGTCGGAACAACAAAGTGTTTAGCAATCTGAATATTGATTCAACGGACACATTGAAAATAGCAGAATTGGAATCAACACTGTGGGCTGAGGCACATGTAGTCAAGAATCAAACGAGGGAACATCAGGTCCAGAACAGATCCACAGAACCGAACTCAGGACGATGGTGCTTCGTAGACGGTTCATGGAAGGAATTAATTTGGGCAATGGAATATATGAAGAATTTAAGACAGGTTTAGGTTACGTTTGCAACGGATTGTTCTCAATTGGTGAAGATGGTTTCGGAACCAGAAGAATGGCCAGCATTTGGAAATTACTTGGAGGACATAAAGCTTTTGAGATGAAGTTTTCTCAACTCAGACATCGTTCAAGTACCCCGGACGGAGAACCTACGGGCGGATAGCTTAGCACGGAGTACTAGGAAACAACCGTCTTTCGTCGTTCACATGGATGCAGAGTTACCAATTTGGTTTACAGGGTCAATATGAATCTGTAAATGCTTGCTGTAAAAAAAAAAAGACATACTGAGATTGTGGGTTACCGGCATTAAGACATCTACTCATTAGATCCTCATATCTGGTAAGTGAGGCGAGAGGTTAGTCGGTCAAGATTGAAAATTCCAGCTAAAATTCTAAGTCAATGCCCGGTCCAATTTTCAAAACATTGGTTAATTGTTTAATTTATATCCATTTGTAGTGCATATTATTGTTTTATTGTTATGATGAGAATATTTTTTTATTTAATATATTTACTATTGCTATTCATATCAAGGGTTTGTAACGTTTATAAAATATTAAGTTTGTGTTTTACTACATTGATCGAGTGATTAGTGTTGTCCATAAATTCTCCCAGGTCTTTTGTGATTTTATATGTTTTTTGGATGGTTTTGGAGTGAGTTACTATAAATATACATTTTAAAAAGAATTATTCTATGCTGTTAATATAATGATTCATAGTATTAGTTTGTAACAATATCTTTAAATATTAAGTGTATTTTCTTATAAGGGTTGTTAGGATTGCCGTATAAATCATATGCTAAACTTGTAATTTTATGACTTTCAATCTATCGGATATGTTATTTTTTTTTAATAATTATAATTAGTTTTTGATTATTCAATATCCATCAATAATTTATTATAGATTAAAATTTTTAAAAATTTTTAAGAGAGGACATGTGTTGCAAAAGTCCTCTGCCACTTGTCATGAGAAGAGAAAAAGCTAACTTTATATATATATAGACGTGCTCAATTACTTTTTAGTTTTAGAATGATACTTCAAAGTTCAAAACTTTTTTTTTTTTGCTAAGAATGTAAATATCATTACTATAATAAAATTTTGGTTACAATGAGATTGAACCATAATTTGCTATAAAGCCACTATGTTCTTAAGGACTGCAAAAAAAGTTTTTAAAAAAGCTCATAAAAAACTAAAATTAATTTAAAAGCTAAAAAAGAAAGTCTAGCTGTGGAAATAATACATAGACTAAACTACAAAACAACATTTATTTCCCTTCAAACCGCTTCTCAATCACCGAGATGAATCGAGAGAATATCAGAGCAAGACCGTTCAGACGAACACTCACTGGAAATGGCTCCAGATGGTTTCAACGGAGGCGGCTGGAAACGGCCTTGGAACACCAGTGAATCGGAGGAGGACACCGAGAGAACTGCTCCCCAACTAAAACGGTGAAAGACTAAGAGCAATATACTACCCAAAGCCTAACACCTACTATATACTACACACAAAATATTATTCTATTCGTCTATGTAAGACAAAGAAAATTATAAATATTTTCACACCTCCACGAAATCTATTTACATCTCTCCTCTCACTCAAACGATTTTATTTTGTACTCTGAATATTTGTACAATACATTAGTTAACACAATAGGTCAACAAAAAACTAAACACATGTCGACGATGATTATAGTTTCAACTACTTATATGAATATATCGCATCACACTAGTACAATACTGTCGCATCCATCCCAATATCAAATACATCTAATACATTACAAATATAACAAGATTTTTGCAAAACAATATACAAATGTCAATAGCAATAATGGCAAACAACCCGCGCAAAGCGTAGGCACACCACTAGTGTAGAATATAGTAAAACATCATTTGCAAATTGATATCTTTCTGGTTAATGTGATAGCTTTAATTTTAATGTCTTGTTATGTTAAGGTAGTTGGACTGTGAATGATTTTAGGAATATTTAGTGGATATATACATGATTTTGATTGTACCAAATCGGTAGAAAATCTATAATTCTTATTTTATTTAGTGGATATATACATGATTTTGACTGTTTATAAATATTAAAATAAAATAAGAATGATTAATTATATGTACTTCAGTTTTAATAGATTATATATGCACAGATTTATATTAATATGAGTAAACCTAATTTTCTAAACTAATATTGAATAGTACATTATAAATAATGATAAATTTCATATTCCAAGATTGATGTATATTACAATTTTCTGGATCTTCCAATACCTTGCAGCAAACTTATACGTGGTAACACATATGAAACTGGATAAAATTCAAAATATAGTAGTAGAAATAACTCGTAAAAGTAGAAGAATCAAAGGCTTGGAATATATAACATAGAGCTCTTGTTGACCATAGACATGTTGAGACTTGAAATCCGCTGAAGTGTTCAACCAAAACAATGTTGATCAAGTCTGAGTATTTGGCGGGAGTCATTCGAATGTTAAAAGATGATGTGGCTTATGAAGATTGAATCACTCCAAGGATAAGCATTAAATCGAGAGATTCTAGGAAGTAGAATGAGAGATTTGTAGTTATCGTCTAGCAAGATCAGATTGCCTAGAGATATAATAGGCGATACTGAGTCTTGATGGAGATGCGCTTTTTGGAGAGTTAGTACTTTGTGTGTGAGAGAGAGATTGTGTCAATCTAGTTCTCGTAGCTTTAGAAGTTGGTCAGTGTTGATTCACAGGTTCTGAAGTCAAGTAAACCTGGTTAAACAGATTAGGTATAATTTGTTTAAAGAACTTCTAATAAAAGAATTATTCAAGAGTTGTTACGTATATATCTGTGTTCAAGGTTTTTCATTTTGTATCAGAGCAGGAATCTATCTAGATCCATCGATCTATAACATGTAGAGATCCTGAAGCTGAGCATGGATTCATCAAAAGAGCTTATCGCTGTTCAGAGAACTCTCATGCTTGATGAGAACAACTTTGGACATTGGAAAATTAGAATGAAGCAGAGGCTGAAAGGTATTGAAGAAGATGTATGGACAGCTGTAGAGACAGGAAGGACAGGGCCAAGTGTCAAAATAGAGGATGGCGAGTCGATTCCAAAACCTAAGGAAACATGGACTGATAGTGATAAGTTGGGATCCAAGCATAACTCGAAAGCCATCTCTGAAATCTTCAATGCTATTTTTCCTGAACAGTTTAAACTTGTTCAAGGCTGTTTCTCTGCAAAGGATGCATGGGATATTCTGGTAAACTATTACGAGGGCACTTCAACTGTTAAAAGAACCAGACTTGATCATCTAGCGGCTCAATTTGAAAATCTCAGGATTTCTGAAGATGAGTCAATAACTGTTTTTAGCTCCAAGCTTAGTGCAATTGCTCATGAGGCCACGGTTTTGGGTAAGGAGTACAAAGACAAGAAGTTGGTTAAGAAGATGATCCGCTGTCTTCCAGAAAAATTTGCTAACTACAACCCTTTGCTGAAAATTGGTATGAATACTGATGACATGAAATTCTCACAACTGGTGGGAATACTTAAAGGAGAAGAAATGGAATGAGGTGGAGAACAAGCTAAGAAAGGAAAGGGAATTGCCTTTGCTGCTGAAAAGGAGGAGGATAAGATACAAGTACTGCATGATACTTTGAATCAGAAACTGAAGGATAGTATGGTTCTGTTGGCTCGAAACTTCAAAAAGGCATTACGAAGAATTGAAAAAGGACAAGGAAGGGGTCAAGGGTATTAACAGTCGACAAACTCAAACAAGGAATGGCATCGTGACAAAGAACGATCTGGTTCCAGGAACAAAAGAGGTGATGGAAATCAGTGTCCGAATGTCATGAATGTGAGTGATATGTACATATCATATCCGAATGTCCCCTTGCTAAACGCAAGGAACTCAAGTGTGCTGAATGCAAGGGTTTCGGTCATGTCAAAACTGAGTGTCTGAATTTGGTCAAAAAGGGATAAAGATCGATACAGAGTTTCAGTGACACTGAATCAGAAGATGAAGATGATGATGAGAGAATGATGAACTTGGTAGCATTGATCAGTGAGGAAGAGAAGAGGAAGCCAAATGAAGATTCGGAATCAGATGATGATGATGATGCTATTGACCCAAAGCAAGAGAATAGGAAATTATTCGACCATTGGGTTATTTTAAGTAATGATAATCTGAAGCTACTTAAGGACAAAGTATTGCTGGAGGCTCAGGTCAATATACTTGAGATGGAGAGATCTACTGAAAATTCTGTTCATGTGCCTTTAAAGGATAAGGGTCTTCGACACCAAGGAACTACTGAGGATAAAAGAATCAGTGAACTGGAATCTAAAGTTACTCGATTGGCTGAGTTGCTATGTTTGGAAGAAGAAAAGAACATGAACTTGGAGGAAAACTTGACTGAAAATCATATGAGGATTCAGATGCTGAATAACACTGGTACAAAAGAACTTGACAAGATTCTGAATGTAGGAAAATCGCCTAATGTCATTTGGGGACTTAGTTACTGTGGAAAGGAGATGAGAAAGACTCAGGTGTCTAGTCCAGCGACGTGTAGTTCTATAACATTTGTGCAACCAGAATCGATGACAGCGAGTGAATCAATGAAAGCTCAACCAACAACAAGATTCAAAGAGCAGACTACAAAACATGACCTCACTGAGAAAAGGGTTTTCAAGCGAGGATGCAATTCATGTGGGCGTGAAGGTCATGTTGCACGGTTCTATTATGAACGCTTTGACAACATACAAAGGACATGGAAAGGAGGTATCTGCTATCCTGAACCAAAGACATATGGTTGTGTGTGGGTGCCAAAATCAGTGTTGTATGCTAGGAAGGGCGTTGATGATTTTGATGATGAGTTCAATGTTATAGTTGACATATCTCAATTGAAAGATGAAGGCAAAGTCAATCTGAAACACAAGGTGGTTGAAGAACCGAGTGATGGTATAGAACTTTTATGCAATTTATCTCTATTTGAACTGGAGGATGAGCCTACAGAAGATGTGCAAAGCTTGGTAGCATACATGTCATCTAAGCAATCACAAGTGACTTCATTGTATATTGACAGTGGATGTTCAAGGCACATGACTGGAAAACAACAAGTGCTCACTTCTTACACTGAAATAAGCGGTGGAAAAGTAACTTTTGGTGATGGTGGTAATGGGAGCGTTCGAGGAGTTGGAAATGTCAAAGATTCAAACCAACCTTCATTGATAAATGTGTACTATGTTGAAGATTTGAAAGCTAACCTAATAAGCATCAGCCAGTTATGTGATGAAGGTCTCGAAATTGTATTCACAAAGACAGATTGTCAGGCAATAGACGACAAGGGAAACATCATTCTTGAGAAAATTCGATATGGGAACAATTGCTACATGTGGAAGCCTTCGAACACATGCTTGTCTGCCACATAATCACAGCTTGACTTATGGCAAAAACGCATGGGACACATGAATGTTAATGGAATGCAGAGAATTGTCAAGGCAAATGTAGTAAGGGGAGTACCTAAGCTATAAGAACCACCAGGATCAGTTTGCAAGGCGCTGTCAGGGAAAACAAATAAAGGTTCAGCATAAGCAAGTGAAATAGATCACATCCAAACAAGTATTGGAAATAATCCACATGGATTTGATGGGTCCTATTCAGACGGAAAGCATTGCAGGACGCAGATACATATTCGTGCTGGTATATGACTTCTCACGTTTCACATGGTAAGATTTCTGAGAGAGAAATCAAAAACTCTAAAAAGTTTCAAGATGCTGGCTCTTCAATTTTCAAATGAAAAGGGTAGTATTGCTCAAGTTCGAAGCGACCATGGAGGTGAATTCCAAAATCAAGCTTTCGAACGGTTTTGTCAGGAACAAGGAATTAGACATCAGTTTGCAGCTCCTAGAATCCCTCAGCAAAAATCATTGTTGAAAGAAAGAATCAAACCTTACAAGAAATGGCTAGAGCAATGATGCATTACAATCAAGTTCCTACCAGATTTTGGGCAGAAGCGATCAATACTGCATGTTATATAATCAACATAGTCTATGTCAAACCAGGAACCAAGACTACACCTTACGAAATATGGAGAGGAAAGACACCTAACTGGAGCCATCTTCAAACTTTTGGTTGCGTCTACTACATACTCAACGACAGAGAGAACTTGGGCAAGTTTCATTCTAGAAGTGATGAAGGGATATTTCTGGGCTATTTAACTCACAGTATGGCTTTTAGAGTCTACAAAAAAAACCAACAAGATGGTATCTGATACAGTAAATGTGGTGTTTGACGATAGAAGTGGACGTTGCTTGAAAGAAGTTATACAAGATGAGAATTTGACGGTTGATCAGAATGAAAACCTGCTCAACACCAATAATTAAACTTCGACAAGCGAGCTGGAACCAAACAAGCCACATGTTCACAAGAACCATTCAGGTGATGATGTTATAGGTGAACTGGATGCTGATAGAGTGACGAGAAAGCTGCAAATCAATTTCAAAGAGATGGTCAGACTCGCATGTCTCATATCTCTCATTGAACCAAAGAATGTGTACGAAGCTTTGGAAGATGAGTTCTGGACTGAGTCATGTCATGAAGAACTTGAACAGTTCGCTAGACATGATGTGTGGGAATTAGGTCTGAAACCTTCAGGTGTAAATGTGATTGGCACAAAGTGAATCTTCAAAAACAAGATAGATGAAGATGGTAACGTGGTGAGGAACAAGTCCACACTGGTTGCTCAGGGATACGGTCAGATAGAAGGTGTGGATTTCGATCAAACATTTGCACCAATGGCAAGGCTTGAATCCATCTGGTTGCTACTAGGGATTGCTTGGAAATTGAACATCAGATTGTACCAGATGGATGTCAAGAGTGCTTTTCTGAACGGATTACTCCAGGAAGAGGTGTACGTTTCTCAACCAAAAGGATTCGAAGATCCAAAGTTTCCTAATCATGTTTTCAAACTGAAAAGGGCCTTGTATGAGTCGAAACAAGCACCCAGATCATGGTATGAACGTCTTGTTCACTTTCTGCTTGAAGCAAGATTTAAGCGTGGGAGTATGGATCGTACTCTGTTCATTCTGGAGAAAGATCAGGGAATGCTTGTGATGCAAATATATGTTGATGACATAATTTTTGGAGGAACCAAGGAAAGCCTTGTGGAAGAGTTTGTTCAAACAATGACTTGTGAGTTCAAGATGAGTATGGTGGGCGAACTAAACTACTTCTTGGGACTGCAAATCAAGCAAATGGATGATGGAATTTTTGTCACACAAAGCACGTATGCGAGAAATCTAGTGTCTAGATTTGAGATGCACTTGTCCAGGGAAGCTAAGACTCCTATGAGCACCACCTGCAAAATGTGCAAAGACAAGAATGGTGTGAAAGCGGATGAAAAGCTCTATCGTGCCATGATAGGCAGTTTTCTCTATTTGACTGCAAGCCGACCTAGCATTTGCTACAGTGTGGGAGTATGCGTTCGGTATCAAGCAAGTCCTCGTGTGTCACACATGAATGCTCTTAAAAGGATCATCAAATATGTGAAGGGTACATTAAATTTGGGCCTGTACTACACAAAAGATATTAACACAAGTCTGGATGGTTTTTGTGATGCAGATTGGGCAGGGAGCTTGGATGATAGGCGAAGCACTTAAGGTGGATGTTTCTTTCTAGGAAATAACATGGTGTTGTGGCACAACAAGAAACAGAACTGCGTGTATCTATCCACTGCTGAAGCTGAGTACATTGCCGTTGGTAGCTGCTGCACTCAACTGCTGTAGATGAAACACATGCCGGCTGACTATGGTATGAGCTCTAATCTTCTCATGGTAAACTGTGATAATCAAAGTGAAATCAATATCTCCAAAAATCCAGTAATGCACTCAAAAACAAAACACATTGCCATTAATATCACTTTGTTAGGGACTTGGTCGAGGCAAAAATTGTGGTAATAGAGTATGTCTCATCGGCAAGACATTGGCTGATATATTTACCAAGGCTCTTGATCTAAACACGTTCTTAAACTTGCGAAAAGCAATTGGGGTATGTGAAGCTTGAGCAGCTTCGGCCATGAGGGTTGAACATATGCACATGGTTATTGAAAAGGATTGGTAACTGAGAGATTCTTATTTGTTTTAAAACCACTAAAACCTCGTGTTGGCAAGTCATGTGTAAAGAGGGCTATTCATCATGAATTTGTAAATAAAGATTACTTTGAGAGTTCAAACTGAGAAATATGTCAGATACTCAGCTTGGATATGGATGCCATCACATTCATATTTAAGTAATGATTAGTCTATGGTGTGTTTGAGGATGAAGGAAAACCAGGCCGGACCTGGAAGCTTCAACGTTTATGTCTGAGCCTGACCATTGTCCCGACTCATGATTTAGAGTTAAGAAGTGAGTTGAGAAAGATTCTCCAAAAAGAAAAAAAAAATAAACTTTTAAGGATACATAAAATTTTTGATTCATGGAGAGTCACCTGATGAGAAAGACACTCTCTTCGGTCTTGGGTATCACCAAACTTAAGCATGATGAAGATCACTGTCTAGATTGGGTTCTACATAGTAAGTCTACTCTATTTTATCTCAATTAGAAGTAATAATTTCGTGTGCATGATGATATGAAGACTAGTACATTATGATCAAAGTGATTAAAGCTGTTGATACATCCAGTGGATTGAGTTTTTTTTTTTTTTCAGTTCACGTTCAAAACCCTCTCAGAGACCTGTTCTTGTTAATGATCTGTGTGAATGATTTAACTCTCCTCTGGCCATGACTCTACACTGAAAGGATGTGCACCTAAATATGTGAACAAAGATTATGGGAATTGTGTCAAGTCTGCTGATGAGTCTTCTTTGTAAATCACGTAGGTTTTTGTTTCTTCGCTAAGCACCAAACATATGTGATTATTGGTTAATTAAGGAAAAAACTGTTGCACTTTATTTCGTGTAAACCATGTTTTGGGTATTAGAGTTACAGACCCACTACTAATGGCCCATATGGGTAAGCCAAGTTGTGTTTCTTTGTGAGCTCACTAGGTTAAATCCAAGGGGTGCACTTGAGAAAGTTCATCTTTGGCGGCAGCTCCAAAGAAAACCCATTTGCATTCATCTCTCTCCTGCGATAAGCGACGAACCAAGACCAAGAACCCGAATGGAAGCCATTGCCGCAATGATAAGAAAGATTGCGAGAAACCCTACGGCTCCATCTCGAAAGAAGCTTACCTCTTCTAATGTGATTGAGCTTGGAGAATCGTCGTCAAAACCATGACAATCGATGAATGCCTTGCCGACCCAGTTCCAGAATCGCTATCAGTCTCATTTGTGTCTCATACTGATGAAGTTGCGGACAGTGAAGAAGAGCTTGACCAAGAAATACCGGAGTAAGAGAACGACATGCAAGGACTCTCGACTGATGAAGGTAACAATGATGGAGAGCTTCCCAACTTTAAAAACCAAGAACAAGTCATGGCAGATAGTAAGAACGAGGAACCAGATCTGATGGCAAACGATGAAGAAGGTGATTTCGTGTACGAAGAGATGGAACAACGAATTGAGAGTCTCATGACTCAACATCAAGATCGCCTTGCTTCTACTCCATCACCGAGGCCTCTGATTCATCGTCCGTTTAATGCTAGATTCTATTCAGTGGCGGAAAGTGCTAGGTACGATCATTTGCTTTCTATGATCATTTTGAATCAAAGGTATCTGCCTTTAGATGCTCCTAAGCTGCTGGATGCTAGGAAGATCATTGAAAGTCACATTTGATGTATACGTTTCTGGATGTTCCCAGTTACACTCACGAAATTGTGCTTGAGTTCTATGTGAATCTTGGTAACATGTTCAAGCGTGGTGGTACTACTTGGGTGTATGTACGATCACACATGTATGAGTTCTCGCCTACCATGATAAACATCGTCTTCAAGACTCAATTCCAAGATGCTGACTTTCCTTAAAAACCATGGACAAATGAGAATCTGGATGATGTAGTGAACACTATCGCTGGTGGAAAAAAGAAGAAGTGGGGAAATTTGAGCATGAATGATGTGACATCCACGATGAACATTCTGTTCAAGTTTTGCGTTTTCAACTGGATTCCCACTGCAAATCGATCAACCTTGACAATAGATCGTCTCAAGTTCCTTCACATGATCGCAGAAGGAAGACCGTTTGATTTTGGAGAAATGGTTTTTGATCAGATTTACGAGCTCAGACAACAAGCAATCTCAGGTGTGACCAACAAGATGATGTTTCCTAATCTGATTCAACACGTTCTTAATGCTCAACATCCTATTCTGATTCTTGATGAGGATACCGCACCTAAGGCTCCTAACAAGATGGTCTTGGACATGTAACAAGGCTTACCTAAGAATCCACCTGGCACTGGTACCTCTCGATACTCTTTTCCTCATGACATGGGCCGTTTCCATCGTCTTCTCGGCACTGTCATTAACAGGGTTGCAAGTAAGTGTGTTCTTCTGAGTTAGCACTGTTATTTATTGAATAATCCTTGATGTTTTTTTAAGTATCTATGCCACTAAGCAGGGGGACTATATGGTGATTTGTCTACTTTAGGTGATGGTAGCAGTGATAAGGATGGAGGAGGTGCAGAGGCTGAGGAGAGCCAAAGGGCTGCGTTTTAGTGTAGGAAAGTTGGATGGCTTGTAGTCAGGGGGAGACTCATTTTTCTTTCTAGGAATTTCGGTTATTGAGCGTGTGTTCAGGGGGAGAATCATTTTTCGTTTTGAAATGTTTTGAATTCGGTTATGTATTCAGTTATGCATTAAAACGATCTTTGAATCTATGCTATGGTTCTAAGTAACTAATTAGAACTAATGGTTGTCTAAGGATTGGGTTTGTTTCTCTGTGTTGTCGTTTTGTCTCAGGTGCTTGGTGATCATCGACACTCAAAAAGGGGGAGATTTTTGAGACTTGAAATCTGCTGAAGTGTTCAACCGAAACAATGTTATCAAGCGTGAACACGGGAGTCATTTGAATGTTAAAACATGACGTGGATTATGAAGATTGAATCACTCCAAGGATAAGCATCAGATCGGGAGATTCTAGGAAGTAGAATGAAAGATTTGTAGTTATCGTCTAACAAGATCAGATTGCCTAGATATATAATAGGTGATGCTGAGTCTTGATGGAGATGCGCTTTTTGGAGAGTTAGTAATTTGTGTGTGAGAGAGAGATTGTGTTAATCTAGTTCTCGTAGCTTTAGAAGTTGGCAGCGTTGATTCACAGGTTGTGAAGTCAAGTAAACCTGATTAAACAGATTAGGTATAATTTGTTTAAAGAACTTTTAATAAAAGAATTGTTCAAGAGTTGTTGCGTATACATCTGTGCTCAAGGTTTTTCAAAACGTAGAGGGTAAAAGACACATATCATGGGTACTAGGAGACGAAACCGATGTATGTAAATCATCTTTCCATCACGAGCCATTGCTTCGTGTGATGGACGTGTATGTTAGACTCATTCACATGGTTTATATAAGAACTCATGAAAAATCGTGTTCATCATCAAAAGCTCGAGTATAAGTTGAATTGTTGATGAAACAACAGTAATAGATGTAGCAGATTTGAAGAGAAAGCAACATCTGTTTATGAAACATCGATGATTTTTCATATTACGTTAGCTTGTGTAGCGGAAATGGATTAAGTAGTAAGGTAATGTGATGGCTCGGACATAATTTGACGATAAGTTACTTTAGGAGGAAATCTTCAAGTCAAATCTTCAAGTTAGAAGTAGAAAAATTATCATAGATGGCTAGATGCAAAATCAAGCATCACACGATGCTTTACGTAAGGGACCATGCATTTCCACAACAGCCATGAAGATATGTCCCTTGCTTTTACTCTCTTTTTTCACAAATCAAAGTACCCAACCGTGAGGAAATCGTGTGACTTTTTTTTGGAAGAATATATAAATTTTGATTCACAGGTCTTAGATCTTGTCTATAATATAGATTGGTGACAATATAGAATTCTAAGACTATGTACAATGGTTTCAACACCCATTTCATTTTCAACACCCTCTTTTTCTTTTCTTTTTTAACATTCTACATCATTTTTTCTCTCTTCCACATAATTTATTCAACACCCACTTCATTTTTAACATCTACAATGGTTTACTTTAAAAATTTCAGCTGTTGAATGTTTACAACAGTGTTGATGCCACATAGGCTTGTTCCAAAACTTCAACACCCTCATTGGATGAGGTTCAACAGTTGAATACAACATTCAACACCCCCATTGTGAGTGGTTTAAGAAGTATTATTGACTTTCGTCGAGATAATGTTATAATGCACAGATTTATATAAAGATGAGTAAACCTAATTTCAGAAACTAATATGGAATAGTACAATATAGATAATGATAATTTTTCCTATTCTAAGATTGATGTATATCTTTTTAACTGTTGGATTTGAACCATTGGATTTGAGTCGATATCTAAATCTCTCAATAAGATCATCCAACACGTTTGCACATAAACTCCATTATAAGAACACACATTAGATGCAACCCATTTTCGCATTTAAAGGGTCTGAGTAAATAGCCTTGTCAGGTTCGGAAAGCAATGTAAGCGTTTCTTAGACGGTCATTTTGAAATTAAGTTTTGAATAGACGACTTACTAATGTTTAAGCATTTTTTTCAACGAACGAAGCTTCGTCGTTGATTGTGGCAACAATAACGGAGGAGTTAAGAAGGAAGAAGAAGAATCTGCCAAAAGACTTCACCATATTGTTTTACCGAGAAACCTTGGGATAGACCCACGCCTACTTAGTAAAAGAAGGATCTTGAGAGAAAAGTATAAGAACTGAGTGAAAGTATGATCATAAGAGAAAGGAGAAAAATAGACTTCATAATCCTTTGCTATATTTAGATGTTGTTAAACTGATATTTTGTATTTTTTTATTGTTTAATCTGAATTCGGCATATACTAGATGTGTACACGAATTTGATAGTGAGTTATTTGAAAGAATTTTATTGATTTATTAATAGACAAATTATTTGAAAAAATACTTACTGAGTTTATATGTGAAAAAATGATCAACTCGGCAAGAACAAAGATAATAATGGAAACCCTAACTCTTGTGCCGAGAAGCGAATGTTTGTAAATGTTTCTCATCGTCCTTGGTCTCTTCCTTTTGTAGCTGAATATCTTCTTCTTTTTTCTCTACGTCAGCTTATCCTATGCCCGCCCCCTTGCCAAAAGGGCCAATTTCAATTTCTTGATGGACCTTGTTCAAGGGATGTAATCTATCTTCAACAATAAGTCTCCCCCTCATCATGAGAGATGAATTCGATCTCAATGAATTTTGAAGAGTAGTTTCTTAGAGTAAAGAACTCAACACTTGTCTTTCAAATGAACTGTTCTAGAACCCAGTTTAAATTGATTCCTAATTCATAAACCAAGCTTTGGTTTACTCTGAGAAGTAGAAGCATTGCTTCAAAAAGAGAAAAATTTGCCGCTGTTTTAGATTTTTTTAGACCTAATCATGATGTATTTTTGTTTATCGCGCCACACGCCTATAAATAAAGATTTTAGATCTCCCTTTTTCACTTATTCTTTCTCTCTCTCTCTCTCTCTTCATCACGTTTCATATTTATTTTCCGATCTGCCGCCGTAGAACAGTTAGATTTCTCCGATTTGTATTGTGTTCTTTGTATGTTCTTCAGAAATATGCCTTCAGTCTGTAGATGCTCGAGAAAAGGAAAAGAGAAAGTTGTTTCTTCCAGCCCATATCCAGACATATCTGGAGAATCCAGTCCTGTTGGCGACCTAGTTATGACTCATCAGAGCGCCTTAAGAGACACTGCCGGATTTGACTTCGATCAAATGCAGTTAGTTCTTCATGCCGAGGAAACTTTTAGAGCTGACAGGGAGGATCAAGAGGCAGGAGATTATCATACTGATGAGGTTGCAATCGTCAGCTCTGATTTAGAAAATGGAGAGCGAATCCGATATTTCAAGAACAACAAGGTTTACCCGTGTCAAAATGGGCGTTTATCAGCATGCACTTACCAATGATGAGGTATGTCCAATAGTTGAAGGGTAGAACTGGATAGGCATCGAGTCGATGTGGTTAGATTTCACGGGGGTGATACAAATTTTAGAGGAACTCAGCATCTCTCCTAGTTTCACGTTCGTTATTCGAATGCATGAGGATCGGCCATCTATTCAACCTATAGGATACACTTGTGTATATGATTCATGGTTTCAGAAAGACGCCAAGTTGTGGTTCTCAATTCCCTGACTCATCACAACCTATTGAAGCAGAAGGGAAATTGCTCCGTCTAAATTGATGACATGATCAACAAAGATCGATGTATCATTGATGGTAATAGCTGTTGAGATCAACGTATGAATGGGTATCAGTGTTTTTGAAAGATGTGCCAAGTCCAAGTCAAGCAAAAAGGATATATATATATATGAAGATGAATATCCTGACCCTCGAAAACTTGCAACTTGTTGCATCGCTACTTCTTCATTAAGATAAACCGAGCAGTTTTGAGGAACCATGAACCAATCTTAGAGTATTATGGAATCCTAGAATTGGTAGAGAGTTAAGTCATAACATTTGTTTCACTGATATCTATACTAACGACCTTTTATTTGTTGTGCAGTTCGGCATCCAGATACTATTGCTTATCCTGAAAACTTCTTCTAAGACCTAGTCAAAGTGACAGCTCTTAGCCACAAAACCTTGCTAGAGATCAGTAAAGAAAGGGTCCGGCAAAGCCTCAACTGTATTGCGGAAGGTAATTTGCTCGGTTTATCTTTGTTAGTTTGACTTATAATTATCACTTTACTTATCGTATATTCAACATTCCTTGCTCTAACAATCATGGAAAGAGACCTAAAACCATGATTAACCCGGGGTTCTTAGCGGAAGTTAAGAAACAGTTTCTTAACTTTCGTTAGGAACCCCATCCTAAGAATCCCGGGTTAATCATGCTCTAAGGCTCCGAGGAAAAACATGGGAAAAATAAGAAATAACATCCCCATTTATGCCAATCAACTTAAGGAAGAAGTGGACCTTAGCTTTGCAAATCCTTAATGTGATCGCATCTCAGGCTCCCACTCTTCCCGTTCCAACTGTGGAATCATCCAAGTCGAAGAAAAAAGAAGAAATCTGCTAAGAAAGCTAGAACAGATAAATCCGCCGAGATATCTGCAAAATCTGTCGAGGAGAATATTGATAAGTCTACAGTAGAGAATATTGTCTCTGTCCTTTCCTCTCCATCTCGATTTATAGTTTAGATTTTCCTGTTTTATTCAGCACGCATCTCATATGAATCTCATGGTAGATGAATATGAGACTGCGCTCCGAAAGAAAACAGTTGAGCTTCCAGTTCAAAGAAATTCCTTGAGAAGTTGATTGCAAAGGGTCTGGAGGTTCCTAAGGAAATGATGGATCAACTGGCTCGGGACGAAGCCAAATATGATAAGGAGATCAACGATATGGAGGTCGGAGATACTAAACACATCCACTTTGCTCTTTCTCTTCTGATGAGTAACCTGAATGTCTAAAATCTGGCGCCAGTTGTTGGAGATAAAAAACGGGCTGCTGAGAAGCATGGGACAGTCGTTGGATATCAATTCTGAATGAACACTTTTGTGATGTCCCCGAGATCCTCTATGTCCTATGTTTTTCTGAAGTTAAGGACCCTCCAATCAAAGTTTCAACTTAGAATCGAACTAGAGTTGACCAACAGGTAAAAGCGGAGCCGATCCAGTATGAAGATTCTCAAGAGAAGGCTATTGACAAAGGAGTAGAAGTTCCGAAGGAGAAAGTCGATGATCACAACGGCCATGGCACATACGATCCTCCTATAAAATCGGGCAAGGGGGCACAGACTTCTCGTTCATGTTATATTTTCTTTTATTGATTTTCAATCTCAAATCTATAGGTTTAGGTCGTGTTAGTTTTTCCCTCAAACCCGTGGTCTCTACGACAAACTGATTGTGGGAACAGAAATTCGCACTGTCGATATCCGTTTAAATTAGGAAAGATAGGAAACTCTAAATTTCCCAGAGGTCCCGAATATCTGCTAAACCACACGCCAAACAATCAGAACATGAAAGTTTAGACGACAAATAAATATATGGAATCGAAAAGAGAGCAAGAAAGATTTTTATTCTGAATTAGCGTTTGAGCGTAAAAACAAGGTAAGAGCTTTCGGCCACGAGAGCTGTCGGCGAGATTCCTAGTTCTAGCAACCTAAGACTTGAAAACCTAGTTGAGTCACAGCTCGAATAACAAAAATGGAAAAATGCCTAAATTGCTCTAAGTATTGCTCTGGGTGATAATTCTTGTCCCTCTCCCCCCCTTCAGCCTCGATCTTCTTATATACTTCCTCTAAGGCCGTTTACCTTTTTCCCTTTCTGCCCCCGGTCGAGTTTATCGCTTCGCGTAAATATTTCATTTCCCTTCAATCTTGGTATTTATCTTCGGAAACTTGACATTTATCTTTCCCTTCATAACAAAAAATAAACCGTCATAACGATTGGGCTTGATATCCATAAAATCGTAAGTGGGCTCTTAGCAACGTTCTGGCCCCTTTTGGGCCGTTTTCCAACTTAGTCGTTGTTACGATTTTATACAGAGAGCGCTTCTGAAATGACGTCGAATTCAAGGAACATTCCAATTCCTCGTATAGCGTAGGCAATTCGAGGTGTTTAGTTAACCGTTTCCATTTTATACGATCAATCTGAATGTCCTTCGAGAAAAGACGAATTCCCGCGGTTTTTAAATCGTAAAGTTCCAACGATGCCTCCGATCGAAACGAAACAAGAATGAGTTCGATGCAGTTTCGGGAGAGGAGTTACGAGGACGAGGCAAAGATGGGTTTCGGTTGATCCAGCACGGCCGTTCGCCGAACTGGGCTGGTCCAGCTCGGCGAACGGCTGAGCTGAATCCGTCTTAGGTCCAACTCGGCGAATGGCCTAGCTGAATCCATCTTGGGTCCAGCTCGGCCGTTCGCCGAGCTGGACTGGTCCAGCTCGGCGTATGGCCGAACTGAATTCGCGGTTGATCCAGCTCGGCGAACGGCCGAGCTGAATCTGTGCTGAGTCCCGCTCGGCCGTTCGCCGAACTGGATTTGTCCGGGGTTCGTCTTTCTTTGAAATTTTCGTTCGAGAGCTATTACCGAGAATGTGTTGAGAAGGTTTCCGCAAGAAAATGTGATTTTAGACGTAGATTTCGAGATAACCATTTTTGACCCCAACAGTTAGCCCCCCAGCTCGTAAGCTTCGAGTTCGAATCTTACGGGCGAGTGATGGCGTTAATCGGAATCCGCGGTTAGAATTTCTTTTTCCCGAAAGATTTCTCCTGATTATTTAAATGCGGAAAAATCACTTCAACTCTTGATTTCCTATAAGTAGTGATCTCTCTTCTTCATTCTCTCCACATTCTCTCAATTTCTCAAGTCCCCTTTTGCACTTTCTCTCAAAAACTTTTCCCCACCAAGATGTCTTCTTCCAGCAATGTCCTGAAGGACGGTGATGTCGAGATGAGCGACGCCGCCGGTGCAAGTCCGTCGGTTCTTCCCGTCGCCGGGGCGGTTCCAGCCCACATGCGACGTATCGCCAAGACCTGAGGTTCCAGTCGAGGCCCCGACTTTCGAGGCCCTCCCCGTGTGTGACGCCGTCCTTGCCGGTGAGGCGGTCGCCAAGAACGTGCTGGTGCCTGATGCAGAAGTCCAGCCGTCCGGCTCCTCCACGACTCTGGTTTGTGTTGTCGAGGATGAACCGGCTCCGGAGTCGATGCCTCCTACAGCCAAGAGATCGATCGTTGTAGGACTCCCTGCTCCAAGCGCTGCTCCGGCTGTCGTGCCCAAGAGTCGCAAGAGGCCGAGCGCTAACCCGTATGCGGCTAAGAAGAGGAAATGCGTTGAGGCCGGCCCTTTGCCTACGAGGGCGTCTGGTTCGGGTTCGGCGTCTCGTCATCGCGCTAAGGTTTGTTTTGAGCGAAAACTTCTCTCTTTCTTAACATGTACGAGTCAATCATTTTTTGATCACCTCTATTGTCTTTTAGTTCGTCTCGTTGATTGACGGGATGATCAGTGAGTGTGGGTTGGAGGTTGAGCGTCTTGCTAAGGAATTAGAGGAGTCGCGAGAAAAGTCGTCGCAGCTTGAAGGGAAGTTGAAGGTGATCGAGGATGCTCATTCCCTCGAGGTAGCTCGGTTCAAGTCTTGGATCGGCGAGCTTGAGCGGGATCTTGGGAAGACTGCGAGTTTCTTTCTCAAGGCAAAGGAGGCGAAGACGGCTAAGTCCTCGGAGCTGCGCCGGCTGAAGCGATCAAAAGCGGAGAGGAATCATCGGTTAGTGCGATTGGAGAGGCCAAGGAGGCCATGCATGCCGAGTTCAATATCCGCCTGTCGAGGATATCTGGTTTCCTTGATTCCTTGGCGGTCGTTTACGTTAGAGATTTGGCCTTGGCATGAGTCGAGGAAGGGACGAACGAGGTCAGTGAAGCGCCTCAGTCTCCACGAGTCGAAGGGGCCATGCTTCCCATTCGTAGGGGAGAGCTGGTAGGTGCGGAAGAAGACTTTGATCTGATCCTCGCGGACCTGAAGTCTGAGTGTGTTCTTCCCTCCTGCTCAAGTGAGCCCGTTGGTCAGGATCTCGTTTCCGGGGATGCAGGAGGAAGCGTGGCTCCGAACCCGGAAGGGGTGGTTGGCGAAGATGAGGCTCCGCGTGCGGAGGATGATTGAGTTTGCAATCTCAAGTGGGACTTTTGTTTTATGTTTTTTATTCCGGCCAAGTGCGGCCGTGTTTTTATCTTGGGACTGGCCGCTTGTGGCTTTGAATCCCCGTCGCTTTTGTGACTTTTAAATGAAACTTATTTTTTGCGTTTTTAAGATCTTTATGGAGTATTTATAGTGGTGTAGAGGGAAGACTACGAGTTGTCATCTCGTAGGCTAACTCTGTGCGAACTGCTATATCTGTGATCTGTTTCGAGAATTTTCCGCAGTGCGTGAACTTGCGGGATTTATGAAGACGCTCAAATATTAGCCAAGAGGCAACTTTTGGGATCTCGTATCAGGGTGTTTGATATTATGCCTAGAGATGTTAGAGACCAGCGTGCTGGGTTTAGGGTAACACCTAGGTCTAATCACGGCTTTAGGAGCTGCGATGACTACTTCGACTTACGTTTCCCATATCATTTTCGACCTGATTCCGTCCCTCTTTAAAGTGTGCGATATGTTTTTCGGCTTACGTGACTTGTATGGTAGGAATCGAGCATCTCATCGAGGACAATTTTTAAGTCTCCCGAAAGTGCTGACCAAAATTTTGGATTTTTTATATAGCGCTATTACCCTTGTGTTGGGTGTTCGAGAGCTATCTCTACGAGATGGCTTAGTCTGTTTAGGACGTTGAGAGTTTGTTGTGATCAACAACAAACTTATCGGTAGATATTGTGGTTTTAGATTCTTTGCGAAGGATTCGTATTAAGGAGTGTGTGTTTTATAGTCGTGGATGGACTGTTTTAAGAGCGAGCGTTCCCTTTCTGAAAGATTTTGGAAAAAAGGTCCCTCGGGAGTTAGCGCCGTCTCGCTTTGCCGAAGGTCATTGTTTTTTTCAAGTGATGGAGTGTTCTGATGACATTTAGGATTTCGGGATGTTTTCCGCTATGTTAAAAAGGAGTTTCAAAAATGTCGAGTCTGGGATCAGACATTTCAAAAAAAAATTCTTGGTTTTGGAGGTATATGAGTATACGTATACGTACCTACTCCCCCCCCCTTTTAATGAGGGGGGACAGTTGAGCTCGTTGTAAGACGAATTGCCTATGTACCCTCTTAAGAGATCAAGTCGTCTCGTAGTTCAGTGCAAAGTGCTGCTTAGTGATAATTCTTGTCCCTCTCCCCCCTTCAGCCTCGATCTCCTTATATACTTCCTCTAAGGTGGTTTACCTTTTTCCCTTTCTGCCCCCGGTCGAGTTTATCGCTTCGCGTAATTATTCCATTTCCCTTCGATCTTGGTATTTATCTTCGGAAACTTGACATTTATCTTTTCATGCATAACAAAAGATAAACCGTCATAACGATTGCGCTTGATTTCTATAAAATTGTAAGTGGGCTCTTAGCCTCGTCCTGGCCCCTTTTGGGCCGTTTTCCGACTTAGTCATTTTTACGATTTTATACAGAGAGCGCTTATGAAACGACGTCGAATTCAAGGAACATTCCAATTCCTCGTATAGCGTAGGCAATTCGAGGTGTTTAGTTAACCGTTGCCGTTTTGTACGATCAATCCGAATGTCCTTCAAGAAAAGATGAGTTCCTGCGGTTTTTAAATTGTAAAGTTCCAATGATGCCTCCGATCGAAACGAAACAAGAATGAGTTCGATGCAGTTTCGGGAGAGGAGTTACGAGGACGAGGCGAAGACGGGTTTCAGTTGATCCAGCTCGGCCGTTCGCCGAACTGGGCTGGTCCAGCTCGGCGAACGACCGAGCTTAATCCGTTTTGGGTTTAGTTCCAGTTCGGCGAACGGCCGAGCTGAATCCATCTCGGGTCCAGCTCGGCCGTTCGCCGAACTGGACTGGTTCAGGGTTCGTCTTTCTTTGAAACTTTCGTTCGAGAGCTTTTAACCGAGAATGTGTCGAGAAGGTTTCCGTGAGAAAATGTGATTTTAGACATTGATTTCGAGATAACCATTTTTGACCCGAACACTGATCGTTCGTGCCACTTTTTCGGCAAAGATCAGTTGTATCAAGATGAGACAAAGAAATGTTCTGGCCATACGTGTCTAGATTTTGGTGAAGATCTGAGGTGTCTTGGCCATTTGATGCATCATGCTTGTCGTGGAGAGTTTTCGACTAACATTGGTGGTGTCTAATCGATTAAACTTGGTGTTTTTAATCGTTTTTTCACATATCGGCTGATGTTGTTGTCCTTCTATTCATGTGTTCCAATAATCTTTAGAGTTTTTCACGTTAATCGTAGACTCCTGAACCTTATTCAGATGACAAGGATGGTTCAACTATGACCATATCGATCAAACAAGAAATTTGTGGCCTTTCCTCGTCAGAAGTTAATCCTCAAGCTGCCGGGGAGGAGCAGTTGATTCTTGATCTTTGATACGGTCTATCTGAGATTGGTCATGAGAATTTTGGCGGTTTTTGTGTCTGCTTTTACTCCAGCTGTTTTTGTTCTTAGCATATTTTTTTCGGTGGTTGGGATACCTTCCCTTTGGAAAATACTGTCATCAGCACATCCTAAAGTTACTTGGATTCCTTGGTATGTCCACTTTCCTTATGCAACCACAAAATTTGGTCTCATCGTAGGTCTGAGGAGTTGGTCTGTTTACCACATTGTCCCAAATGTTCCATGGTGTGCCATGTGCTATTGCAGCTGAGTCAACTTGCTCATTCTTGGTGACACAATATATAGACAATTATTTTTTGTTGTAGGAAGTATCTTGTCATGGTTCATGCTTAGTGTCTGCCAACTTTACTGCTAGCATCTTCGTTGCATTATATTTTATCATAAAAGCATATTTGTCTTCTTCAATGGTGATAAAAATGTTTGCATGATGAAGGGCCTCCAGTAATGTCATGTTTTTTGTTGATATACAACTTGGCTTAAAAAGGAGAGTTTATCCATAGTGTATTATGCAGAACTTCCACTGTTGTGCCATTTGAAAAATGCACTTTGGAGACTATTATTTTAATTTCTCCATAAATTCTCCGTGTCCTTCCTTTGGACTCTAGGACATCTTCCATAGATCGGTTTCTGAAGCTCATTCTTGGAGGAACGTGTATTAATTTTTGAGCAATTATTTAAATATGTTGCAGAAGTATTGATGGAGTCCTTTGAAATTCTTGAGAACCAGGTCAGAGCCGGTATGTTGAGACTTCCTACAAACAATTGACTGTATCTGGCATCCTTCTCCTCGTCGGCAAAGTGTGCTCGTCCCATGTCTATGTTGAACGCAGTCATATGATCGCTAGTATCAGAGTCTCCTGAGAAGAATGGGATCCTTAGCTTGTCTGTACGACGGATCTTGATGACAGTGATTTCCTTCGTAATGCAAGTTTTAGGGTTACAGCGAGGACATGCATGAGGTTGTCGAACTTGTTACTTTATGGATTTTGGAGGTGATATCATGCACCGTAGTTCGAAGAACGACTATCTAGTGGTTTGTTGCAAGGTTATTGGTCAGAAAAAGTTGTCTTCTTGCTGTCTCAGGATCGGCGTCATCGGCGGTTGGTGGTGCGATGGTACTATGCATTAAGGTGCTCATTTGTCGCTTTGTTTGAGGCGTCTTGTTCAGCAAGACACTCCATCATGGTTTTCATTATCACCATCACGGTGGCGATATTTGTAGTCAGAATGGCTCTCCATGTGCCGGTAAGATTGTCTCCACTCATGTTTGATCTTTTTGGCGTTGCTTTCTAATTTTCCACAGACAACGCCAATATGTGTACACTAATTCGATGGTGAATTATTTGAAGACGTTAACTGATTGATCAAGAGACAATTTACAAGAGAAAAGACTGAGTTTATATGAAAAGATGATCAACTCGGCAAGAACAATGATAATAATGAAAACCCTAGCTTTTGTGCCGAGAAAAGTTTGTTTGTGAAAGATTCTCCTCGTCTTCTGGGTCTTTTTTTTTATAGCTGAATACTTTCCTTTTGTCACTAAGTTGGCTTATCCTATGACCGCTCGTTAACTAAACGGGCCGAGTTCAGTTATTTGATGAGCTTTGTGCTAAGGATGTAATCCATCTCCAACATTTATACAATATTTTTATGAAATAGCAAAATATTGTTGCTAATTTGGATTTTAAACGATACTTTATGTCAGGCCATTGCCATTGTCAATACCTGAAATGTCGATGACTGATTTCAGCAGTGTATATTTGATCATTCTGAAAATATTTCTTAGTGCTGCCACAAGCAAGCCCTTTAACTATTTGCTTTTGCAGCGACGATTTATCAAAGATGGAGATGGTCAAGATTAGTCAAGAACAAATAAAACAAATTTTCCAAAAATAAATATCCGTCACGTTACTTGGTGGAGACCACACACAAACTAATCCTAGAACTCAAACATGGATAAGACACCCTATAATATAGGTCCCCCCCACAAAACCAGATACACCATGAAAGTGTGAACACAAGTTCATTATAAACGAATAATAATATAACAGCAATTTTTCTTTATAGATTTTATGAATGAACAAATTATATACACAAAAACAAAATAATAATACAACATATGATCGGGAATATCTAAGCTTTTATATATTCACGAGTTTGTAAACTGGTCATGATCTTTACGTCCTTGATCTTCCATAAGAATCACAACTTCTGTCACTTGGTAGATCAAGGCAAGACTCTAATGATAGAACAAGAGGAACAAAGAGAAAGAAAAAACATAAAGAGGAGAATACATTAATTACAGAAACCCTACGAGAGGAATGGGAACGGTGGAGTAATGACTCCGCCCGTTCACCCCCGCTGAATATGGAACCTGAGGCGGAGGACGGTGACGGAAAGCTACTTCGATTGATTCTGCCATGGCGGCGACGAGATCAACGGTTAGTTTCACAAACTCGATGCAAATCTCAAGCTTTAGAGTCACCATTGTAGACTAAACCCAAGAAATTTTGTTTATTTTAATGTGCTTTCTGATTCTTCTCTCTATTTTCCGCGTCACCGGATATCTTGCTCGTCTTTGCCAAGTCTTACATGCAAAACATGAGTTATATATATACAAATATCCATATTATTATTTTATTTGAATGGATTATGACAATTGGTCGATTAAAATACTACGTGGCATTAAACTTGCAAGCCATTATTAGCAAGTTTTTTTTCTTCTTTTCTCTGGAAGATGCTTCGTTGGCCTTTGGTTTATACGAAGAGCCAATAACTCGAACTCGAAGCGGGCGTTTTTTTATATACAAAATTGTATATATACGTGTGTGTAATAGAGAGAAGCAAAGATTCTTGAATACCAAATAAATCCACCCAACGTACAACTAAATCACGTAAATACTCCTAAACAATTAATTAAATCATGCCGGATCTGTCAATTGAAATTGTTTTCTTAATCAATGTAATTATGAGACTTATAAACCAGAGGTTTAGAATTCATCATTTATATCACACGTATGCAATTCATATTGATAAACTGCATATGTGTCTTTTTTGTAACGGGAATTTCTTTTTTTCTTTTTAAACCACGGCCTGTATTAATTTTTGGAAGTCATTGAATAAACAGGATATCATTGACATTTAAAAGTATATTGTAGTCCTGGTCCATAGGAAATGTCTGACTTTAGGTGAATAGAGAATAATAATGTATATAAAAATCATTGGAAGATCTGAATATCGTAAATGAAAAGTTTTATAAAATATAAATATTAACTAAATTCCAGCTTGATTATTTTAATCAAGATATCACTTAAGAGACGAATGTTGCTATTCAGCTTTTTCATGTGTAAAAACCACCTCGTGAATATTGTCGTTACTGATCATATTATGCAATGGAAAAGATCTGATTGATAGTTCATATACGCATTGGCGTGATTTTGCTGCTTTATCTGGATTGATCAGAACTAAAAACTACACCATGCGTCACGACACAAGGACAGTGGGACATAGATTTGATCTTTGATTTATTTCCATTTTTAAAATAATATTTTTGATTTCTACAGATATGTTCCATGTGTGGCACTTGTTATTAAAATGTGATATGTTCTCCATCGTAGCGGAAGGCTGACACATGCCCATATAGTTCTAATGAAAAGTATATTGGTTCTCCTTTGTCATGATTAAAAAGATGGAAAACAGTAAAAAATTAGAAAATTAGAAAATCAGTTATAATGAAAAGTAACTTGGACAGGGCAAAAAAATCCGAGTCCGAAAAATCAAACCGAACCTTATCTAAAAAAGTAATACCAAACTCAAATTGAAATTAATTAAATATCTAAACGAGTTCAAACTTTTGAAACCTAAAGAGTCGGAACCGAACTCGACATGAACCAAAGTATTTTGGATATCCGAGTGTATCTAAAATAGATTTGTATATCTAAATATATTAATTATTTTTAGGTTCAATATATAAAATATCCAAAATATATAAGATATTTTTAAGTTATCCAAAATACTTAAAATATATACAAATAGTCAAAAATAAATGTCTAAAATAGCTAAACAATATTCAAAACACCAAAAAGTACTTAAAATATCTATTGATTATCTATCCAAATATTCAAGTCAACCCAATTTATATGTTAAGTTTAGGTATTTTGACATATGTTATTCAAATTTTATGTAATATGTTATTTTGTTTTTATATTTTGAGAAATTTAAAGTATATAATAAATTTTAAAGTTTATAAGTAATTTAAACGGATTATCCAAACCTGAACGAATCCGCAAAGATCCGACCTGAACCTGAACCAAAATTTGTAAATAAGTGAATGGGACTGGATATTTAACCCCGAAAATCCAAAACTTAACCCGAATAGATCCGTACCGAACCCGAATAGGTCCCATCCATAGGAAAAAATGTTTATAACAATGCTGTTATGAATTATTTTTGTCAATTTTTTATTAATTTAATTATTATAATGCAACACAAATGAAAATGAAAATGAAAATGTATAAAAAATAAAAGCATAAGTTGGTTAAACTAAAGTCCCAATTTTTTTTTATTTAGATAGAAATTCCGAAGAGTTTACGCATAACCGGTTCTGACACCAAATATTAGAAGCTTGGGTTAGTGTTTGTAGAAGACAAAGATGCAACACATATAAGTTTCACCAGCTACTCAGTTACTCAGTATTAGTTGAGCTTGAGCTCGAGAGAGAAACTGAAAATGGAAAGTGATTTTTCTGTTATTGATTTTGTTACACTCGGTTACATTTATAGTCTCGGTTTACAATTGTACCGAATACATTTACATAACCGAAATAAACCAACTCTACATATTAATATTCCCTCTCAAGATGGCGAGTAAATGGAATGCGACAACATCTTACTTATGAGAGAATTGAACTGAGTTGGATACATAAGTTTAGTGAGAACATCAGCTATCTAAGTGCATGTCCCAACATGTAGAGTTTTGATCAAACCACTGACTATGCGATCACTAACTTGATGACTCATCAATCCGACTCAACATGTTTTGTCTTTTCATGAAAAACTGGATTGTTAGCAATGTGAATAACAGCTGCAGAGTCACAAAAGAAAGCGGCGAACTTTGTTTGAGGCACCTGAAGCTCGCCAAGAAGATTCACAATCCAAATGACAGCAACTGACATTTCCATGTATTCTAATTCGGCTAAAGAATGAAAGACGACATCTTGTTTCTCTGACTTTCAGGAAATGAGAGAAGATCCAAGAAACATACATAAACCATAAGTAGAACGCCTTCTATCCAGACAAGAATCCAGTCCGCATCAGTATAAATTTTGAGAACCAAATCAGAAGTTGCAGAGTAAAATAACCCAAGGCCAATCGTTCCTTTCAGGTAATGTAATACCACCTTGTATGCAGCCTCAAGATGAGAACTTTGTGGATTAGCTGCAAACTGACAAATTTTATTGACACTGTAAGTAATGTTTGGACGTGTAATCGTCCAACCTGTCTTTTGTATACACTCGGGTCGTCTATAAGCGGTAGTTTAGGATCATAGAAGAGTTTAACAGCTGGATCCATTGGTATAGATGATGGTTTGAAAGCCATCTTCCTTGTTTCTTCCAATAATCCCAAAACATACTTCCGTTGACAAAGTGAAATGCCTTTGATAGGCCGCACAATTTCAAGACCTAAGAAGTATTTAAATGGACCAAGATCTCCCAGCTTGAACACTTTTTGAAGATCAAATTTGAGCTGATCAACTACTTCATCATCATTTCTTGCAATGATAATTTCATCAACGTAAACAAGCACTGCAACATATTTTCCACGTGTGTTCTTGATGAAAACAGTGTGATCATTATGAGATTTGCAGAAGCCCCGAATTAATAACGTAGAGATGAACTTAAGAAACCATTTCCTTGAAGCATGCTTTAAGCCATACAAAGATTTGTAGCCTGCAGACTGCATTAGGTGGCAATGTTTCCCCCTCATTTGGTGTATAACGCAGAGACAATGTCATATAAATCTCTTTTTGAAGATCTCCCTTCAAAAAAGCATTTGAGATATCAAGTTGTGTAAGACTCCAATTATTTGCAGGTGAGACTGCTAGAAGTGTTTTCGCTGTTGTCATCTTTGCAACCGGTGAAAAAATATCAATGGAGTCCATTCCTTCATGCTGAGTGTAGCCTTTAGCTACTAAACGTGCTTTATACCGTTCCAGAGTACTATATGCATTCAGTTTTATCTTGTAAACCCCATTTACATCCGATAGCATGCTTCCCAGGAGGTAAGGATCCAAGTTTCAATACTCTTAAGAGCCAATAGTTCTTCAATCATCGCTTCAGTCATTCATAAAATTTTTTGGCGTGATGAAATGAAGTTGGCTCAATGTGTTGAGATAAAGAACATATGTATGACTCATATACTTCAGATACTTATGCATATGAAATTTGAGAAAACAAGGGATAAGATATGCATGTGTCAGTCAAATTACAAAAATACTCACTGAGGTACTCCCGAGGTTTGGTAGCTCGTTTAGAATTCTCTTTAGTTGCAAAAATAGTGTTATCTTTAGATGTAGTAACAGTCTTATCCTTGTCTATCAACACATATTTCGATATTAACACATATTTCGACATAGCAGGAGGACCATTCATATCCATCAAATCAGAGGACAAATAATCATCAGAATAAACTGGTTTATTATCTGCAAAAGGGAATATGTTTTCATGAAAAGCCACATTTATGGATATATGAACTTTATTGATTTCAAGATCCAATAACTTGTATCTTCTATATCTAGAAGGGTAACCAAGAAAGACACAAGCTATGGATCGTGGTTGAAACTTGTGTATGTTCTTTGTTGACGTAGACATATATGCCAAGCAACCAAATACATGTAACCCCGTGTAGTCTACTTTCTTAGAAGTGTCTACATCAAATGGAGACTTGTTCTTCAACTGAGGAGTAGGTAATCGATTTATCAGAAAAAACTTCAGTTAAAACATAGTCACCCCAATACTCAAGTGAAACTTGGAATTGAAACATCAATGATCTTGCTGTATTAAGGATATATTGATGTTTCCTTTCCATAACTGAATTATGTTATGGTGTCTCAGGACATGAATGATATGGAATAATCTCTTTCTTCTTCAATAACTCTGTAAATCGAAGTTATGGTGCATTATATGCTATGACTCCTTTCACAACTGCTTTATACTGCGTTTCAATCATCTGAAGATAGTAAGAACTTCATCTTTACGCCTCAGTAAATAAAGCCATGTAATTCGTGTGTGGACATCTACAGTGGTGAGGAAATATCGATACCCTTCAATAGCAAGTACAGAAAACGGTCCCCATATGTAGCATATCAAAAGAAGAATCACATATATTATTGTGAGAATTATACAAAAGATGCTTTTGTTTGGCAAGATGACAAATGACACAATGATGACTTTTATTCTTCTCTTTGAAACTAAGTACATCACTTAAAAATTCAGTTTTGGACATAAAAGAATGTCTTAGTCTATTGTGCCACATAACAGAATCATCAACAACATAAGAACAAAACTTCAAATCTTTAGTGGTTGATATAGCAGGGAGATATTTCGTGCCCAGCACGTACGGTTTTGCAATCTCTTCACCATGTCTAGTCATCAGCCCCTTGATATGATCATCAAACATAATCCGGTAGCCCAAGTCTTTTGTTACCTGACTCACACTCATCAAACTGAGTTGGAATTCCGGAATATAAATAACATTGCTTAGTACCAGATGATTACTCAATCTCACACAATCGACACCTTCAATTTTCACACCAAATACCAGTTGGTAAAGTGACTGAAGCATTCAGTGTGACTGAGAAAGATTCAAAACAGATTTTATCACATGTTACATAGTGTGTTGCACCATTATCTACTATCAAGGAGGTAGAACCCAATACAGTGCTAGTAGCATGTAGTATAGCAACCAATCTCATAGTAGAAGATGAGTAAGCCAGACCGGGCGAAGCAGTGATTGTAGCTCCTGAAGAAGACGGCACAGATGGGGTGTTCAAAGGCTGAAGCTTAGAGTTGAAATAAGCTATCACACCTTGAATTTGATCTTTGGTCAAGTTATTAACCATTGTTGAAATGTCTTGTCCACTGACTTAGTTATCACCAAAAGTTAGCTGAGATATAGCATGTTCAGTGTATCTTGTGTTCTTGACTTGATTGTAGTTCTTCTTAGTCTTATTCTTGTTTTTGTGTTTGAAAATGGAAAGTGATTTTCTGTTATTAATTCTGTTACATTCGGTTACATTTATAGTCTTGGTCTACAATTGTACCGAAATAAACCAACTCTAGAAATTACTCAGCTACTCAGTTTGTGGACCTGTGATTGATGAAGTGATCGTAAATCCTCTTGGTGGAACAGCTTCCGTGAAACCCACATGGCTCCTACTTATTTTCACTTTGTTGTATGTTGCAGTTCTGTGATTGAACCTGTTTCGGAGAGATATCATAAAAAAAATGTTTACGTTATATTATATGACCATTTTATTTTATTGTTTATTTTTGTGTTGGTTAAATCGTGGTTAAATAAATAACTAATGATGTTTTGTTTTAAAAATATATAAGAATAATTTTTTTTTTAATATGTCTACATAGTTATACATGTCATTTCATTATAAAAAGTGGGAAAATAAATTTTATAGGGTGCGTATTGTTATAAATCTTCTACAGTGTGATAATAGTGCGAAATTCACCGGGAGCAGAAAAGGAAAACACGTATAGTAAAAACACATTTAAAGAGATATTCTCTGCCTAGTTTTGTTTTACTGTTTTTAAAGTAGTTATTGCATAAAAAAATATACTTTTTCCGTTCCAAAAAAATTACATGTTTCATGAAAAAAAATTTTTGAGGAAATATTTTTTTAATATATTTCTTATGCATGTTCGTCAACTAATAATGAGTAATTGTAAAAAATTGATTGCATTTACTGAATTCTTATTGGCTTAGAATTGTAGAAAACAAATAATTATAAAAATTTATGCATTTAATTAAAAATAATATAATTTATTAATACATGTGAAAATTCTATAACATGCATTATTTTGAAACATAGAAATATTAATTAATATGAATCATTTATTTGAGCTTTTAGTCTTTATATTTACTACAAAAAATAGATCCAAAAAAAAAAATCCAAAGCAGAAACCGTCTAAGCCGACTAAAGCACCCACAAGATCCACTTATGGAGAGCTGATCCTAGGTTTTAGAAGGTTGGAAGCAAAAAATAATGTGGTCAAAAAATAAAAATAAAAAAAACCATGTAATACCCCACTTTTGGATCCATATTTCCCAATCAAATACTATCTTATGCATCTTATACCACTGGATTAAGGCAGTATTTAACAAAAATATATGTCCGAAATATCCTGCTAAAAATATTGGTCGGAAGCATGGGTTTCATTGGCTTGGCAGCTTAAGCTGTCATGTAGTTTGTATGTATTTTCTATACGGATTATTTGATTTTGGTAGAGATATGATCCTTTCTATATTAATTGAGGAGCAATACAACCTTTGAGTGTAGTCACGTGTCATCACTATGATGATTCTCAGAATCATAGAAAAATAGGTTGGTTCATCTAAATTTATATTATATTTTTTTATTAAATTAAATATAAAATTGATTAGAAGTGCATAAAAGAATATTTTCCTTTCTTTCCTTAAATAAAAACTACGGAATTACCTAATATGATTAACATATATACGAAAACTAATAATTTTGAATAATAAAGATTTGATAATAGCTTTTGTATCCTCCATCATTTTTTTATTAATTTATATTACTAAAAATTAAACAATCACATTAACCATATAATAAAAAAATCTATTTTTTCTTATATATTATATTTTAAATTTTTAAAACGACTATAAATTAATAAAATTGTTGAATGACTTACAATGAAAATTTTGTGAACAATGGTTTTACTTTTTTGTTAAAAAAAGATACAAATGATCATAAAATCATATGAATATGAATTAACATTTAATAGATACTTAGACTAATATATATATATATATATAATTTAAATTAAACTATATACCATATAAAATGCATAAAAATGTTAATTTCGAAATTTGTATTGAAAAATATTGAGACATGAATATTTTAATTTTGAAATTTTCATTGAATTTCTTAAAATAATTATAAATTACTAAAACTATTAAAAATCTCACATTGGAAATTTTATGATTAATGGTTTAGTTTTTTTTGTTACAGCAAATATACAAATGTTAATAAAATCTTACGGATATAAACTAGGAAACTTCAATTAAATATTCATATTAAAATATACTAAATATTTGATGGTACATATTTTGACTGGATTTTGGAAATATTTTTAAAAAGATTTAGGAAATATAATATTAGAGATTTAAGTAAATGTAATTGGTTATTTGAGAATCTTTAGTTAGTAAATGTCGAAGTTCGTATTATTTCAAAAACCAATTGCAGATATTTGTAACTATAGCTAGGCTATATTTAAACATTAGTAGCTAGTAATAGTATAGGTTAAAAGAAACATATAAAGTATAGTTTAAAAAAGTATTATACTTAGAATCAAGTTGGATCCAACTTTGTCATTCGATTTTAATAGATTGTACATATTAAGATATATGTGATGTAAATAAGATAAATCAAAACCATTTTAAACAGATAAATGGTAAAAAAAAAAAATTTGGAAAGATCAGTGTACACGGATTTACCTTCTATATCACATTAAAAAATATCACATTATTATTAGTTTGAATGTTTTTATATAACTAAAAAACAAACAACTGAAGGACAACCGATACAAACCAAACCAAAGATCTATTATCAAATAGTTCGGTTTAATCTTTTCCCAACCCGAACCAACCAAACTGAAATTGTTCCTAACCGAATCGAGTTAAACCGAACCGAGTCGAGTTAAACCGAACCGAATCGAGAAACCAATGTGTTTTACTATTATTGAATTAAACATGCTAGAAATATACAATATACTAAAATCCTAAGACTAACGCCTCTATTAACTTTATTAACGATCTTGGCTTTCTTTTTTAATTTTCTGTTTGGTTTAGTTAATTTTGGTTTGATTGTGGTCTTATAAACTTTTTGTGGATTTTTAAAATTTTTGTTTCAGTTTTATATTGGATTTATTTTACATAGTTTATTTTTAATAGGCACTGTTAACGAGGTTTTTTAATTTTTTATTTACTTTAGTTAATTTTTATATGATTGTGTTCTTATAAAAAATTTGTGTTTTAAAAGTTTTTATTTCAGTTCTGTATTGGATTTAGTTTACATAGTTTATGTTTTCATAGTCACCAACATTATGATTTCATGACTATGTGTTTATGTTTTAAAACATGATTTCTAAACTAAGAGAACACGATTAAACCGAACCAAAGCACAAACCGAACCAAAACTATAAATGGTTTACTTCGGTTGAAAAAATTCTAGAACCGAATTAACCAAACCGAACTGAACCCAAACCGAACCGATGAAATACCGAAGTGCCCATCCCTATAATCTGACATTCAAGATTTATACAAGATTTAAATAAGAAAAAATATTTACACAAATAATCTTTATACTTTTGAAAAGAGTAACTATTGTAATTGTATAAATTTATGTTTCACTCCGCGCAATACTCAAATTACCTGAGTAATGGACATTATTTAACATAAAAGGAAAGTAATTGATTCTTCTTAAATGATTTCACGCAATTAATAGTCCATGTTAACTAATGAAAGGAGACATACGCAATTAATAGTCCATTTGGGGGAATGGAGGAGGCAGCATAATGTTAACTCTGCGAGATTGGTGGAGGAATTGAAAGAGAAGGTGGAGGGCATGTATGCGGATGACAATGCTACCACTGAAGAAATTGCCTCAGCATTGAAGGACCTCTCTAATGCTCTTAAAGCAGAAGAAATGTTCTGAAAACAGAAGAGTCGAGTGTTCTGGCTAAGAGAGGGGGATAGAAATACAAAGTTTTTTCATGCACTAACAAAACAAAGAAGAGCCAGGAATAAAATTACGCAGCTCCAAAATGTGAATGGAAATATAGTTGAGGATGAAGAGGGTTTAGTAGCCATTGCTACTAGTTATTTTAGATAGATCTTTGAATCGTCTAACCCTGAGGACATTGAAGAGGCGTTAGCTCAAGTTCCTACGACAATCACTGGGGCAATGAATGAGAACCTTACAGCTCCGGTAACGGAATGGGAGGTCAAATTGGCTCTTTTTGCTATGCATCCAGAGAAGGCTCCAGGACCAGATGGGATGACTGCGCTATTCTATCAGAAATTCTGGGATATTGTAAAGGATGATTTAACTCTTATGGTTAATAACTTCCTTATCGAGGGAACGGTGGTGAATGGATTAACTGATACAAATATATGTCTTATCCCGAAGACGGCCAAGCCTAATGATATGGCTCAATTCCGACCAATAAGCTTGTGTAATGTAAGCTATAAAATAATTTCGAAGGTCTTATGCCAGAGATTAAAGAAAGTGCTACCAGACTTGATTTTAGAGACCCAGTCAGCCTTTGTTGCTGGAAGACAGATTTCAGACAATATTATGATTGCCCAAGAAATGTTTCACGCGCTGCGGACTAAACCAAGTGGTCGCAGTAAAAGGATGGCTATTAAGACGGACATGAGCAAAGCATATGACAGAATGGAGTGGTCATTCATTGAAGCCGTCATGCGCAAAATAGGATTCTCAGAGACGTGGATAACCTGGATAATGCGATGCATTACGTCGGTAAAATATAAGGTGCTTATGAATGGTCAACCAAGAGGAAATATCGTTCCTGGTAGAGGCTTAAGACAAGGAGATCCTTTGTCTCCTTTCATTTTTATTCTATGCACGGAAGCGCTCGCTAGCCTTCTTAATCATGCAGAGAATCAAGGGAAGATAACGGGGATGCGTGTCACACGCGCGTGCCCCTCGGTATCTCACCTTCTCTTTGCTGATGATAGCCTTTTCTTCTGTAAGGCGGAGCCCCGTGAATGTGAAGAAGTAATGAAAGTAGTCAGGAAATATGGTAAAGCTTCTGGCCAATGTATCAACTTCGATAAGTCGTCCTTACTCTTTGGTAAGCGGATTAATGCAAATACCAGGCAAGAGATCAAAGATACAATGGGTATACAAAACTAAGGAGGGATGGGAACCTACTTAGGTATCCCGGAAGATATAAGCGGATCCAAGTGCAAATTGTTTGCATTCCTCAAGGACAAGTTAATGCACAGGGTAAATGGATGGACGGGTAGGTGGCTTTCAAAAGGAGGGAAGGAAGTTCTGATAAAATCTATTATGCTAGCTCTTCCGACTTATGTCATGTCTACTTTCCTGCTCCCTTTAGAGATATGTGAAAACCTAGCTAGTGCCATCGCATGGTTCTGGTGGAGTTCAAACCCACCAAAGAGAGGAATTCACTGGGCGAAATGGGAAAAAGTTTGCCTACCAAGGGAGGAAGGAGGGATTGGGTTTCGTATGATCCATGAGTTCAATCTGGCATTGTTGGCAAAACAACTATGGAGGCTGGTTCAATTCCCAGACTCATTGGTCGCTCGGGTCTTGAAGGGGAGATACTACAAATTAACCTCGCCGCTGAGAGTAAACTCGGCTAGCTGCCCATCTTATGTGTGGACTAGCATTTCTGCTGCAAGGAAGTTATTGCTGGGAATCAGACAGAAGATACACTCAGGTTATGAAGTAAAGGTGTGGGAGGATCCGTGGATCCCAACGATCCCAGCGAGGCCGGCTGTCCCTGTGGCACCAATAATGCATTCTAACATGAGAGTAAGCGATCTCATTGATCAGATAGGGAAGGATTGGGATGTTGGATTATTGGAGAATTATGTAAATCCCGAGGGCATACCGCTTATAAGGAGTTTGGCCATAAGTTCATCTCACCGGCGCGATACTTTTTGCTGGCGCTACACAAGGAATGGCCAATACTCGGTTAAATCTGGATATTGGGTGGCCCAGAATCTATTGAAGACGGCGGAAGCACAGGAGATATTGGAACCAAGTATTACCAAGCTTCAAGCTTTTGCTTGGAAGTTAAAAGCGCCTACGAAAATATGTCATTTTATTTGGCAGTTATTGACTGGGCATGTTGCAGTAACAAGGAATTTAGCAAGACGTAATATGCGATGTGATAACTATTGCCCAAGATGCGGAGATTTGGATGAATCAGTCACAGATGCTATCTTTGAATGCCCGCCAGCGCTACAAGCTTGGACCTTATCGACAACCCCAACAAGCCCTGAGGTATTTCCACTACCAAGTGTCTACGCCAATATGGACTACCTATTCTGGAGAAAAAACTCTATTATTGAGCCGGAACAAGACAGAGATCATTTTCCCTGGATAATTTGGTATATCTGGAAAGCTAGGAATGATAAACTATTCAAGGGGATAGATAGAGATCCTTTGGCGTTAGTCCGCTATGCAGAGAGTGAATGTCAGGCCTGGTTTGCTGCGAACGATGTGGCACAACCTATGGTACAAGAGACTAATATAGAGAACCCTCAAGTCATAAGCTTGGGTAATATTTGCTTGTTGGATGGATCTTGGACAACATCTGCCAACTTCAGTGGACTTGGATGGGTTTGGATGGACAATACGGGAAATACTCAGCTCATGGGGATGAAGAATCTTCCTCGACGTGAATCAGCCTTGCATTCGGAAGTAGAAGCGCTACGGTGGGCAATGGAGAATATGCTACAGCACTCAACATGCCAGCGCTTTGGGACGGATTGTAAGGAGCTGATCGCAATGTTAGATGATCCTCATGCGTGGCCTAGCTTTGCGACGGAATTGGAGAGGATTGAGACGCTACGGATATGCTTTCCGGAGTTTAGCATCAATCATGTTCCACGAGCGAGAAATCAATTTTCAGACTTTTTAGCTAAAAATGCTATATCCTTCCATAGGGAGTTACTTTTCATTGGTTGTTCTATTCCGGTCTTGTTACCCAGACCACCTCAAGCCTGAGTAATAGAATGGCTGTTCGATGTCAAAAAAAAAAAAAAAAAACTAATGAAAGGAGAATCTTAAATATCATCTTTTCATTTTGAATTAAAGACACCTCGATTAAACCTTAAACAAAGCACCGTACTAATGATATTGGTCCAATGGTCCACAAAGTAATTAACTACAAAAAGATTTATTCTTAATAAAAAATCAGAAGCATCCGTAATTATTTTATTTTTGTTGATATCATAAAGGATCATTAACTAAAGCCTTAAGCAAAGCACCAAAATTAATGCACCATAGACCATAGTAGTCTACTAATAAGAAAGTCAGTGTACTATATAAATCGAATCAAATCAAAAGATTACAACATCTGATTCGACTTTGAAGGGAGATATATCTTTTGTCGGAATCTTTATTTGGTTGCCAGTTCGTTGTCCGTGTCTGATGACTAAAGCCTCGAGCGAAGCAACAAAATTAATTAGCGCATTGTAGTACTTTATTAAATACTCTCTTTATTAAATACTCTCTTTGTTCCTAAAAGATCCATGTTATAGTTTTTTCACACTTATTAAAAAAAATATAAAATTATATTTTTCAATACATTGTTTTTCTTAATTAATTATTCCCAATAACTCTTAACCAATGAAATTTTATTAAACACAATTGTACTTTTTGAAAAGTACAATTTTTTCATTAATTAATATATTGAAAATATAAAAAATGTATTTTTTTGAAACAAATATTTTTCTAAAACATGGATCTTTAAAGAACGGAGGGAGTATAAGATAGCCACTTTACTATATAGATCAAATCACACAGAATCCAAAGTTCATATGATTCGAATCCGAGGGGGAACTATGTTTTGTCGGAGACATTGTTTTTTTTTGAAACTAAACATTGTTTGCGGGAGATTTAGTTAGATGATTATGAAAAAAATAATATTAGTACTAAAGAAAGTATACGATTATTGTATGCCACACGCTTTTGTTTTTTTTTAATGTTAAATTAATTTAAAAATATGATCTGAATTTTTATACCTTTGAGTATTTACTTAAACCCTTTAACAAAAAAAAAAGTATTTACTCAAAATATAGAAAACCTTACATTTAAAAAAGCTAAAGCATCTCAAAACGAGTGGAAACCGGAATTGTACTCTTGTTTCATATCGATAATTTCCATGCTACTAGATTGACTGCGGTTGATTTTTAATTTTTTTGTCAATCGAGTTGATAATGTCAGTGAGATTTGGTTGTTTGTCATGGCTTTGGGCATTTTGATGTCCGACAACCTATGAATCATTTCTTATAACACATACCACACTATTAATCGTTCTACTCTACCCAACAAAGAATTTGAGACAATGCGAGTAATATCTCACCAAATTGTGGTGGACTGGAAGCTAATGCACCTTGAGCAAGATATGTCCAAATCTGTTTGGAGTAGCTGCATGAGAAAAATAAGTGATCCCTTGTTCCCCTGCTACATTACATAAAACACAAGATCTATTGTTATCTGTATTCCAGTTTGCTACTCGATCACATGTGGAAAGCTTATCCTGAGTCGCAAGCCATATTAGCAGACAGTATTTTGGTGTAGAGTGCTGAAATCATACCTACCATTGAGCCTTTGACTCCTCTTTTCGTAGAAGATGCCACATACCACACATTTCACAACATATTTTGTTGTACATTATTTGTAAATCTTTCCACTTGTTCTAGAAACCCACCACCAAAAAAATAACTAATGACAAATGTGGTACCTATTGCTTCTTTTTCGTCTACTTCAGTAGAACAGACCAACATACACAATTAAGTTAGAGATGTCAACTAAGTTACCTGACTTGAAATGGTCAGACTGGTTGGGGGAGTGATTTTTATATGGACCATGTGGGCTAGCCTACCAGGGAAAATAGTCAAGATTATGCTGTTAGTTGGCATATAAACCTGGTCAAAAGCGTTACACAATGACCAACTATGCAACTTTATCAATGCAAACTTGTATGAAGACTCTCAGTTCATGATATCTCAAAACGATCAAAACTCTCTTTATCTTTGCTTCCACCAGTCTCCACATAGAGAAACTTGCAGCTAATTCGATAGTTTTTGGTGATAACTCTCTAGTGCATTCAAGCAAGACATAATCATTTTAGAGAGATAGTTTCGAAGATCTACCACTTTCCACCATTATAAGACCATCTCCAACAAACATCCTCATTTCGAGAATACAGAAACAATATTAAGTGGTTGAGTATGTGTTGCTCCAACGGTCTGTTTTTGTTTTCTCAAAATGAGGATGTTTGTAGGAGATGGTCTTAACAGACTCATCTAAGACTCTGCGAACCAAACTGGAAACTCGGTGTCTATATGAAGAACAAGAGACGGCTGATTCTGAGCACTACGTGCAAGACTATCCGCCTTGTATTATGCGTTTAGAGTACATGAAATATCTCTGAGTGAGTGAAACTCTCATTGAGGAGCTGTATGTTTTCCAAGTATGAAGCAAAAGTAGGCCATTTTTGTGGTTCCAAAACCATCTTCACCAATTGAGAAAAGTCTGCCACAAATGTTACATGAAACTGTCATAAATTTCTCATATTTTCTATTGCCCAGATGAGAGCTTCGATTTCCAAGTGAAGGGGTGACAGGCTGGCTCACGTATTTCTTGCCCCCATCATCCCAGAAAAATCTTCTAATGTGCTATACCAACCTTCTCCCAAGTAAATATAATTATCCTTCCATGAACCATCAATGAAACACCATCGCCCTGGGGTTTGAGGAAAGATTGTCAATTCCTCTCTAGATTGGGTGACCCATTATGTTAGTGTTGTATGAACCTCAATCCAGATTATGGACTTTATTTCTGCCAACTGAAGAGTGTCTCTTGGATCAGTATCTATGTTGCTGAAGACCATATTATTCCATCCTTTCTAGATATACCAAAGGATCCATGCAAACTGATGATTATCTACATGTGATGTAGTCCTTCAGAACAAGTAGTCCATATTTGCAAAAATCGATTGCAAAGGGAAATTCTATGGATTCAATAGAATCTTTGATAGGGCCCATGTTTAAACGGCTGGGGGCACTAAAAAAACATGATTATGGATTCTTCATCTGCTCCACATCTCGCACACTGAGAATCACATTGAATATATCTTGCCCAAAGATTTTTCTTAACTGATAGACAGCCTGAAACTAATTTCCATAGAAAATGCTTGATCTTAGGAGAGCACCGAATTTTCCAAAAGTAAGCCTTTAAAGTAATGATGTGCGGCCCATAAATAGGAGGCGCCTTCCCGAGTCGGGATACTCCCTTTTTACTTGATAACTAGATTTGACAGCGTATTTCCCGTTTTTAGTAAAGTGTCATCCATCCTTGTCGAACATCTGGGTTCGGCTCAGTGGAATACTTCCTATAATTTTTCGTCATCCGGACCAAATATCTAATTTCTTGCAAAATACACGTTTGTGATGTTGTATTGCTGAGAAATCCACGGTAAGGTCAGGGTAAAGATTATGTTGATTTTTGTTTGCTAGTCTTGGGCGAGTGGTTGGAGCCAAGGATCATTCCAGACTGAAATGGATGACCCTATTTTCACCCTTTTGATTAGTCATTTGCTAACCAGAGATCTAGCTGAGACAATACTCCGCCAACCATATGATGGTGAGTGCGATCTGATATGTTCCAAGGGTGATACATTCCTGAAATACCATACTTTCAAAACTCGACAAAATAATGTGTTGGGCTTCTCAATCAATCGCCAAATTTGTTTCCCTAGCATGGTCGTATTAAAATCCATAAGTTCTTTGAATCCTAGTCCTCATTTGTCCTTGTGTTGGCACAATATATCCTAAGATTGCCAATCCATACTTCTAACATTTCCCCACTAGCTCCACCTAGACAAGGCAGTCGCACTCATCAACTTCTTTGTCACTGTCTTTGGTATCATAAAAATGTCATTACATGGTTTGGTAATGCAGTAACCACTGACTTAATGATCACTTCTTTTTTTTCCCTTTGTGAAGAACTTAAAAGTCCATCCATTCACTCTATTGTTTAGCCTTTCCTGAATGAAACCAAATACTTGGATCTTTGAGCTGCCCAAACTCTCTGGGATCCCCCAATATGATCCCATACCTCCAATTTTGAATCCATAAAGTATCCCGAAGTCCCTACCTCGTTGATTCCTTAACACCATGCCCAAATTGAATAGACAATTTTTGGAATTTAATCTGGTGTCTGGAAACTGCTTCATAGTTTTTCAATATCCTTAAAATGGTTTGACATTCTTTTTTTGTGCCTTGCATAAAAATAGACTATTGTCCGCAAAGAGGAGATAGGATATCGATGGACAAGCTCTTGCCACCTTCAAACATGTCAACTGCTTCTCTCTCTCTCAGCCTTCTTAATGTTAGCAAATTAAGCTTTCGTTCACATAATGAATAAATAAGGCGACAATGGGTTTCCCTGTCCTAATCCATCATCTCTGAAGCAATGTCTGAATAAAAGCTCATTCCACCTTATCATACGCTTCACTCATATTTGTTGCCATAAAATTAATTTGGCAAGAATTATTGGTTTGAAGACCATGAAACATTTCCTGAGAAATGAGTATGTTATCCGAGATCAAACGGCCTGCCACAAAATCCGATTGTGTTTTTGAAATATGTGTCGGGAGACAGCACTTTAACATTTGACACAATACCTTTGAGATGATCTTGTATCCAACATTAGATAGACTTATCGGTTGCAGTTCAGTCATCTTTGTAGGCCTTTCTATTTTTGGAATCAAACAGATGTTTGTTCAACCTGGCGTCCAGTTTTCTTGTTCTCAAAAAATTATTCACCAGATTAAGAAGGTTCTTCTTTATGATGGGTCATGAGTCCTAAAAGAAAAGGCAGTCATGCCATCTAGACCAGGTGCTTTCTTTAGATGCATCATGAATAAAGATGTCCTAACTTCATCCTCTGACGGACCTCTGACGGAGATCTAATCAACCATTGATTCATCTGATGAGTAATCTTCAGTGGGACCTCTTGTAAAAATTCTTCAAACTCTGTAGGTCACATGCAACTAAGTAAATCCTCAAAATATCCCACTGCTACTTTTCAACTCTTTTATGTTATGTTATCCATTGTCCACCGTCTTCATGTAGACCCACAATTCTATTCCTAACGCGACGTTGTTTCGTTAAAGCGTAATAAAAATTGATGTTAAGATTCCCTTATGTGTACAACATGTTCTGACTCTTCTGTTGCTAGTATTCTTCCTCATCTTTAAGCTTCATTGAAACATCCACAATTTCATCTTGAGCTGTATTATCATTAGTTTGGACTTCCTCCAAAGCCCTTTGAAGTTCATTGATCCTCTTCTTCCCATAAGAAGGATTATTTTTCCTCCATCTAGCAATTTCATGACAATAACTACTGAATTTAGTGACAAAATCTGCATCTCTTCATATTTCTGATTCATCCACCCTTTGCTAATGAATTCTAGTAACCCATCTCGTCCAATTCATCTTCTATCAAACTGAAATTGTCCTCTTCTTCTTGGTATATTTTAGTCTTCAAGATTATTTATTAGTTAAATATAATCACTACAGTTCATAAATAAATAACATATGATATTGAGAAAAATGTAACTACAAATAACATAATAACTGTCAATAAATTATTTGTAATCGAAATATTTATTAGAAAATATAATTTTAAGTACTAAAATATGATAAAAAAAAATATTCATATAAAGTGAAACCTATATAATTATAGTACTAAATAAAAACCCCTAAGTTTAAGAGATAATAAGCTACAAGAATTCTCATTTTGATGTGGAACGCCTTTAAAATAAGAGGTTGAGGGTGTGTTCTTCCAGCTGTATCTCTTAAGCTTTAAGCTCCTCTAGTTTTGCATCGTTGTCCATGGGTATGTATATCACATGAAAACTTGAAATACAATCAAACTTCACAAGCAGAGTTAGTACAATTACGGTTATCCGAATGGTTAGAAGATAAACATCATTTTTCCTTTGTTGGTTACGTAATGTTATACTTTTACATCTTAGAATATATATATATATATATATATATATATATATATATATATATATATATATTTAAATATGTAATGTCAGTTTTGCCGATAAACTTGTTCAGTTTAGCATTAGACTACTTACAATAGAAGTATTGAATGTTTATTTAAACGACTGAAAATTTACATTAAACCTATTGAAAAAATGATTATACGACGTGTATTATTTGTTGTTCAATTTCAACGGGATGAAAACTAAAAGAATAGGATCCACAATATTGATGGTTATTTGGTTATTATTGTTGATATTAATGGGATTATTATTCACCTTAATTATTATATATAATTTTTTTACAGCATATTACCTATTTTTATTACTTTACATAAAATCTTTATTTTGTGTTCAAATAACAGAGACTAATATCTTATGATTTGGAGGCATACACAAAAATTTTCTTTTATTATAATTTTTTAAATATTGTTCGATAAATGTTTTGTTTTTATCTGTAAATACCTTTATAATATATCATAAATTTCAATTATAATTATTTTTATTTAAATTGATAATTATTTTTATTTATTTTTATATATTTCACTATTATTATTTAATTACAAAATAAAAACATAAAATATTTTTTATGAAATAAAAAATAATAGGTATTAAATTTCTCGAAACAAAACCTTTGTAGTCTATAAATTTAAATGTATGTTTAATTATTATATGGAGGAAAGAGAAGATGATGTGGAGTGCTAAAAATGAAAAAGAAAAGATGTTGTAAAAAATAAAAAAATTACTTAGAGGGACTCTAAGAATTCTAAGAATCACTAGACTAACTCATATTAAATTGTAATTACTAAATTAAAACCTAAAACAATTTTTTTTACTAAAACCCATCATTTACTTGATTAACCACAAGTTGCCACTAAAATTAATAAAAATAAATCCTAATATCATAAAAGGGAATATTCAGAAAAATGGAAGCCTTGTTTGTCGGGTCTTCTTCTTTTACGACTTCAACGAAACCGAAGACAGAGTCATCTATTCTCGAGAGCCGTCTTCTTCATTATTCATATTCGACAACATCTTATCCGTCACAGCCGCCTTCCATTTCATCATGTCCCTCTCAAGTCGCCGTCATCCATGTCGTACACGAAAACCCTGGCTTTGATTTGGATTCATATTGTTTGATTGAATATTAAATTTCGAAAACCCTAACTCCCATTTTCATCATTCTTTGATTATTTTTTCGTAAGTTTGGTTATAACGTATTGTTTGATTATTTTTTACTGAATGTTTAAGTTTGTAAACTTTAATTCCTAATTCCTTTAGCACCTTCGAAAGTCGAGTTTAAGTTTAAGTTTGGTTCTGCTTTTCCCCATAACTCTGGTTACGCTTTTACCAAGTATTTTTACTTTGTCGAAATGAAAGTAACTTGTGAAATGTATAAACAAAAACAAGTCATCTTATGTATTTGAAAATGAGTGTTGCCGATTGTGCCTTATTTTTCATGTATGGCTTCTTCTTTGGGTTTGAGAAAGTATCCCTATTGTCTGTATGAGGTTGGAAAAACTCCAATTCAGAATAGGAGCATGAACCGTCAAATGGTGGAAGAAACTGCTGAGGAAGACGTTTGGTCTGAGATGAGGGAATCAACTATTAGAGTGATTTTGAAGCTGAAATAGTTGGATTATATTTGGTTTGCAAAAGCAGTGCACTATTTTTTTGCCAATCAATTGGCAATCAATGTAGAGCAGTCATGAGATTTGGTCGTTGATAGAATGTATGCCAATGCGGTTCTCTTTGTGTGAGTTTGGAGAGATTACAGGACTGGATTGTGAAGCTTTCGACAAGCAAGATGTTTAGGATGTGGATCAAGAATTTTTTTGGCTGGAGATGAATGTTCCAATTTCAAAAGGACCTAAATTGAAAGAATTGCATGCCATTTTTCAAAAATGCATAAACTGGTCTCAAGAAAAGTGAATAATGGTTGGTTTGTTGGGTTTACTATCCATTGGGATATTTGATATTTCAAGCAATAATAGAAACTCCATTGCATTGTGCTAAAAGGGTGATGGACCCAGAAGCTTTCCAACTATATTTGTGGGGTAGTGTTGGATTTAGCAGCCTTGTTCAGTCCACTAAATTGAAATCATGTATGAAGGGAATAACAGTTACACACTTCATGGTTGTGTTCAAGTGATCTTAATATGGATTTATGAGTCCATCCCTGGTTTAGAAGAGAAATATGGGAATCATATAGAAGGAGGTAATGTTCCTCTTTTGTCATGGTCGGGATCTCGTACTCATATCAATTCCTCAAACTTATGTGCACAAGAAAAGAAAAAGTATTAGAATGTATGATTCTAACTAGTGTATGATTTACAATTCACTGTCTGATTTTTGTTTTCTTAACTATTGTCGTACATTTTAATGCAGGTTCGTGTATGACATATGATTATAAAGCCAATGGAAGATATATATCCGAAATGGGTCAAGGTTGAACCGGATACTGATTTGGATAACATGATAGTTGACATCCTCAATGATCAGCTAAATGATAACCTTTGGGATGTAGTGCCGCGTACAAAGTGCAAGAAGAGAAAAACTCATGTCAACACATAGAATGTTCCCGATACAATGGATGTGAGCATCTCCACCAAATGAAAGAAAGATAAATAAACTGCTCCATAAATAGTATGTAGCAAGCCTTATTAAACATGATGTTCCTTTTGTTAGTGGTTAAACTTTTTTGGTGTGTGAATATTGAAGGCAAAAGCTCGTAAGTGTATTATAAACAACTTCACCATACAAGGTTTTGTTGAATATGTTAACAACTTGACTACAAAAGTACAAATCATGGAAGTTAGTGTAGCTGAGAAGGTTAGTTATACGTTGGAGGCTTCTATATACGCGCAGATGGAAGCTAGAATGGGTTTATTTGAGGCTTAGCTAAAGAACAAGATTACTATATTAGACAAATAAATAATAGTTCTTTATGGGGAAAAATTAGATCCAATGCCGACAACTCCAATGCCAAGATGAAGCTTGTAGCAATTCATTGGTATGTTTACATTTTCAACTAGTGTCTTTTATTTACATAATACTAAACTATTTTTTATATATATTTAATAATCATGGCTGGTTCAGAGGAACATAAATTCTGTTAATATTTATCCAATACAATGTGTCATTAAAAAGAAGAAGAAGGATAAGAAGACAATGCAAATGCTTAAAAAAGAAAATAAAGATGAAGCACCACTAAGAAAACTGAGGAAAGAGAAGGCATTTTTGATCCCACGACTTAACGATAAATCTATTTCCACATAAGGTTCGGAGAATAATCTACAGTGGGAGAAGAGTGTAAACTGTAGGGATGTGTTGGAAGCACTTGCTTCAACTTTGGAGGATCCTACACATAGAGACAAACCTCAATTAAGGAAGACTTAAGTTTGGTTGTGTACATAGGAAATTCAACCGTGAAGCGTATCACAACTGGTGAAACTGCCTCTAAGGAACCTTATGACCCATTAGCTAAGGTGAAACCAGAGAAACTGCAGAAAGTTTTAGATTTCATCAAGCCTGATTTGTAAGCTTCCTCTCTTGCATCTTACCTTCTTCTTTTTTTGATAGTCTTATTACATCCTACATTATTTTTTCTTGATGGTCTTATTCTTTGTTTTCTTCTTCCCTAGGAAGAAGAGGAGTCTGGTACTTGAGACATAAGTGTTGCATTTTATTTGAAGTCCAACAACATAGTATAGCTTGTTGCATGACTCCGTCAGATTATTTCCTAACTTTTTCCATGACAAGATTATTAACATACAAAAATTTCTGATTTTGATTTGTTTTATTTCACAGAACATTGCCACATCAATGCTTATGTTTCATAGACGTTCCACGCAATCCAAATCTCCATACTCCTCTTCTCGAATTGCATTTTTGGATCGCTGTTTTGTGAACTCATGGGTTAACGACTACAAGAAGTATGACCAGTAGAAAAATGAGTTGTCAGAAAATTAAAACAAGACTTTTAATAGAGAATACTCGGCTCAATTTGCCACAGGTAAGAAGTGGCTTGTAGATGTCGACAATCTTTTCCTTTGCCACCATGTTAACGGAAACCACTGGTTTGCTCTACATAACGATCTACCTAAGGAGGTAATACATGTGTATGAGGTCGGATGTGCTTAACAAGATTCTTCCTCTTAAAACGAGAAAGAAGAGTGAAAAGCAGTTCACGGTTTGTAGGCACAAGAACGTCCCCCAAACGAGAACCCGGGAGACTGTGGTGTATATTATTTCAAGTACATTGAATGTCTAACTCTTGGATGTAGTTTTGATGGCTGAAGTGATCAGATTATGAGGAGGTGGCTGAGGTTAGTAAGGAAGTCTAGCTTGTAGTCGGACATAAAACTTGGTAGGTTTTATTACTTGTTCTATGATTTATAAATTTGCTTGTTCCTGGATGGATGTAACTTGGATTTTTTTTTGTTGGTTCTTGGATGTGTAAATAAATTGTTTGCAACTTCTAGATGACCGAAGTCTCATTTTGTATGTTTTAACACTAATGAAGAGACTCGTTTGCAACTTTTAGATTAAAACCAAACTACATGTAATATAACACAAAAGACAAATGACAAAAGTCAAAATGAAATTTAATACCAAAGACAAATGATTAAATGTAATGTAACACCAAAAAAATGACCAAAGTTTCAAAGTAAATCGAATATTCATCACTTAAGAGGACGTGTTTTAGAATTATGTTCCATCTAGTTACAATTTATATATGTGTGTTCTTTCCTTGAGCGTTTCTTGATTGCAACTTTCTCCAAAAATAGATTTATGTCTTGATTTTTTTTGGTCTATCCGGTGGTTGGTGGACCTCAGATGGTAAAAATATTTTCTTTTCAACTTCTCCTAGAATTTGAGCAGTATCATAATTGGGCATAACAACAGTTAAATATGTGTTGTAAATATATTTCTTCTGATAATAATGATGAAAAAGTGATATACTTGATATCTTTTTATCTTCCGCAGCAGGTATAACATTAGCACATGGTAGTTTCACTAAACAAATCTACGACAAGAACATGTTTTCCGTAAAAATTACAACATTTAAAGATGAGACTCCTATCACTTGTGACTGATGAATGTCAATTTATGGAACCTTTAGTAGATTAGCAATAGGTATACGGCCCAAGAAATGTTAAAGCTTACTAGATTAGAAAGCAGTCTACCAAAACACATAACCTAATTGTAAATATATTGCCTCCAACAACTTCTCTACACCACGAGTCATAGAGATTTTCATCAAGGCTCATGTTTTCTTGTTGCAAACCAACTCATCATTATTAATCGTAGTGACCATGTCCATGCCACCATATCTATTAATATCCACTATCCGTTTGACCATGTCTGTGATACCATATCTATTACCACTACAAGAAAACATCAAATTAGTGACTTCTTCTGCAACTACAAGTGGTAGTTGCAAAAATATGTGACTAACTTTTAACGTTTTTGGAATTGTTTTGCAACTAGAATAAAAACGTCATACATTAGTCGCAAATGTGTGAGCAAATTTAATGGTTATAATTCAGTCGCTTTATGGTGACACAAATAAGACGTATTTGAAAATTAAATAGCAAGGTCACAAAACAATAGAAATATTACAACTTAAGTGCAAGCACATACGTTTGTTGCAAGATTTAGTTCCAGATTAATTGCAAAGGCATCTAAATGTCATAGTTGAAAACAATTTGCAATATTTTTGTGACGATTTTGTTACTATCTTAGTGTAAACATGTTTTTCACGATGTTGGCAAGTAGGTGTGCCTAATTTTAGCGACAATTCCTATAGTAGTTGCAAAATAATCTCAAAAATTTATATATAAAAATGAATTGTCTGTTTCCCCCTCATTTGTTAAAACATATTAAAAAAAACGTTTTCTTACACCAAAATTTTTTTTTTTAAAAAAAATGGGAGAGAACTATAATTATTGGAAATCGTGAGTGGATGTATAAAATGATCGATGAAAGGACAAATACATTCCTAGTCGAGTTTTCACCAGGTGTGGAAGAGTTCATGAATTTAAAAATAGCCAGCCATTAGCACAAAGCAGTGGCGGTAAGTTTTATTGCCCTTGTAGTATATGTAAAAACGATAATTTTTTTACGAGGCGTAAAATTTGGAATCATCTATACAATAGATGATTTATGTCAAAATATTACGTTTGGTATATGCATGGAGAACAATTGAATATTGACTTAGGAACAAGTCATGTTAATTCAAATCATCCCAGTGGCAGTCAAACCGAAGTTAGTAATATAGATGATAGATATGTCGACATGGGCGAATGATGCATTTCGTGATACATCAGTTTATGATAATTGTCATCAAGTTGAATATTATCAAAATATGGAAGAGCCTAATTATGAGTCAAAATTTTTAACGATATGTTAGAAGGTTCAAAACAATCATTGTATGATGTTTATCACCAAGGTCACACTCTATTATCTTTAGCTGCTCGATTCTTGAATAACAAGGCGGATAACAATTTGGGTGAAAAGTGCATGGGCTCGTGGGCAGAACTTTTTACAGAGTATATACCTGTGGATAATCAAGCAACTGGTTCATATTACGAGATAAAGAAGTTGATGCGAAATTTAGGGCTCCCATTTTATACAATTGATGTGTGTATTAATATTTATATGATATTTTGAAAAGAAGATGAAAAATAGGATAACTTTTATTTCTAAGAAGCACCACAATATAAACCTAGTGAGGCACAAACCAAAATACCACTCAGCCGTATTTGGTATTTACATGTTTCTGATAGACAAAAGAGATGTATCAAAGCGAGAAGACTGTGGCTGAAATGAGATGGCATGCATAACATGAAGCACAAGAGTGAGAGATGTGTCATCCATCTGATGGAGCGGAGTGGAAAACTTTCAACAACTACATCGTCGCTTTGCTGATGAGTCCCGCAATCCATTTGGTATGTCTCGTAACCATTCATTATGGCATGTAATCTTGACGCCATATAACTTACCTCCTGGTATGTGTATAAAAAAAAGAGTACATGTTTCTTACAATCTTGTTCTTCTGGTCCAAATTATCCTCGATCTAGTCTTGATGTTTTCCTTCGACCTCTGATTGATGAGTTGAAGTAATTATGGATTAATGGAGTCGAGGCATTTGATGTGTCCTTAAATCAAACATTTAATTTAAAAGCAGTGTTTATGTGGACGATTAGCTATTTTTCAGCATATGGCATGTTGTCTGGATGGATGACACATGATAGATTATCGTGTCCAATTTGCATGGGTGATACAAAATCCTTTCAGTTGACAAATGGAAAGAAGACGTGTTAGTTTGATTATCATAGAAGTTATCTTCCTTATGGTCATCCATTACGAAAGAACAAAATAAACTTTTTGAAGAAAAATGACGCTTTGAATGATTATCCACCTGAATCTTTGATGGGTGAACATGTTTTAAAAGAGCAGATAAGGCATGTCATTCCACCAAATACATCTGAATGTGGTGTAAAAGGTCATGATGTAAAGAAGAAAGGATATATGAATTGGCATAATTGGCACAAAGAAAACATCTTTTGGGAGTTGTCGTATTGGATGGACATTAATCTCATGAATAATCTTGATGTGATGCATATTGAGAAGAATTTTATTGATAACATCATGTATGCTATTATCAACGTTAAGGACAAGTTAAAAGATATTATGAAGGAAAGACTAGATATATCAATATTTTTCAATTGGAAAAGTTTACATGGTGATGATTATGGTAGATAACCATTTCCTATCTTCAGATTGATACCACTAGCATAAGAATTCTTACTGGAATGTGTGAGGATAAAGTTCTATATGGCTATGCTTCAGACTTAGCAACTTATGTCGACCTAAATAGAGGAAAGTTTTGAGGTATGAAGAGTGTGATTACCATGTTCTTATGGAGAGGGTACTTCCATTTATTTTTCCAAAACTCTTACCGCGAAACGTACATCTTGCACTCTCAGGTACCAATAACAAAATTTACATATGTGATTATTGATTAAATATGATACTAAACTAACTATTAGTTGAAAATTTGACTATCTTAGGGATTATAGTTTTTCTCGACTTATGTTCCAAATCATTGAAACAATCCACTGTTCAAGCTTTGAAGGAAAACATATGCATAATATTACGTAATTTGGAAAAGATCTTCCCACCTGCTTTCTTTGACGTGATAGAACACTTAGTTGTATATCTCCCATAAGAAACTGAATTAGCCAACTCTTTTACAATAGGAAACTGATGATGATGTCATGGTAACTACGATTGAAAAGTTACAGTTGATCACTGGCAAACAAAACAAATATATTCGAAGAGATTTATTTTGATGTTGGAGATGCATAAGCAAAAGATGAATTTCAATGTAATTTTTCATCTTTTGATGATGGAGATGAAGAATAAAATTTGTCTATAAATATGTATGTTTATTTATGATAATATTTTGTGTTGAACTTATTAATTTTATTTAATGAATAATTACAGATTGCAACTATTTTATAACAACTGAGTCACACATGAGTGACAGATATTCACATATATATTATAAAAAACATTTATATGTGAGTACTTGGAGGAACACATCATGATTATAAGCTACTGTGGGAATTGGAGTTATATGTTTGTCTCAGTTTTGCAATTCCTAGTAGCAAATACATAGTAATGTTTTATACATAACGTTTTCTGTAATCGATATGCAACTACTTGAATTATTGTAGTTGCCATATATTTACAGATAATATTTAAATTATATGAATTTAATTGTTCATATACACTTAATAAACTAATAAAACAAAAAAAAAGTATAGCTTGAATCAATTTGAGTAGCATTATTTTTTTTTGTAATATCTCGTGTTTTAGTAATTAAGTTACTTCTTTACAAGGTTTTTTAAGGAATATATTGGGGGTGTTTAGGGTTAGGTGGCCATTATTTTGGCACTAATTTGTCACATCAATAGTGATTTAGTTATAACGTTGTTTTACTTCTGTTACTTATTTGCAACTACCAACGATATTGTAGTTGCCATATAGTTTACTATTGTATAATATTACTTTTTCAAATTTACTATTTTTTAATATCATTACTAGTAAGTTAATGAACAAAATAAAATATATATTGTAAATAAGTTTGAGACATTTAAAAATAAAATTATATATCAACACTTGACATTACTAATTTCAGAATAATATAGAAGCAAAGATTATTACTATTTCAACCATGTAGGATTAGATAGCACGGCGATATATGGTGACTCCTATATAGAATGTTTTATGTTTCTTAGTCGTCCTTAATCAACCCAATCTCGAATAAGATTGTCTTTAAACATTATGACATATGTTTATATTTTATATAAGGAAATTGGCAAATTAATTGGTATGTTATTAACCATAATTAAGTAGCAAATTTTCAAATTAATATGATATTTATTATAATTTGTAACCAATTTGCAACCATATATTGGAAATAGTTGCTTTATAGTCTCACAATTTGGCTCCAAAAAATTTACAGCGAAATTTTGTCTAATTTTCACATTAACCCGCCTAATATTTCAGAGCAAACAATTTACCCACCCTAATACGACCACGTTATATTGGGGTCAAAAATGGTTACGACGAAGTTAATGTCCAAATCTCCGTAAAAATCAGTGTAAACATTTTTTACGAAAGTTATTCTTCGTAAAAAGAATCTTCACAAATAGCCTTGCGGTAAAATCTTGTTCTAATCTCAATCGAACCACTAAATACCGATTGTCCGGAGGCAACAAACAAGTATCCAAATCGGCCGCGGACAAGCTCAAGTATGGCCATCGGACCACGCACAAGCCAAGCTCGGTCGCTACAGAGAGACCGAACTCAAGCCATGCTCGGTCGCTCGGCTCGGTCGCTCGGCTCGGTCGCTACGTAGCGACCGAGCTCTAGCCAAGCTGGGTCGCTACGTAGCGACCGAGCACGCACACGGCTCGGTCGCTATGGAGCGACCGGACTCTCCCAAACGTCGATGCGACACGAATCCATGCATTCTCGTCTAATGATATCTCCCGTAGGCCACAGTTTAACCATTCCTTGTTCCTTATCGATCGGAGTCATCAGTCAAACTTTACGATAAAAACCGCGGGAAGTTTGTTTTTATCGAAGAAACAGTAATAACCGTTTCGAGTCGAAAGACGGCCCAAAGAGATTTAAAACGCGACTCGAAGCCCACTTACGATTTCCTAACCAATAGCCCATAAACCTTATGACGGTTTATGCTTGGTTCGTAAGACAAGATAAATGTCAAGTTTCCGCGGATAAATGTCAAGTTTCCGAAGATAATCATGAAGATCGAGAAAAATGGAATATCTCCATTTTTGAGCTATGACGGCTTAAGGATAGAAGGAGAAAAGCATAATCTGACTCTGGAGGAGTGTATAAGGAGTCCTAGGTGAGAGGCATGAGGGAGAACTCTTTTAGACTCAGAATTTTCTGCACTTAGAAACTTTAGGCTTTATTCTCGACAAGTTCGGTTTCTATGACTGGCACTCAATTACTAGAGAACTCGCCCAGGCAGTTTGATCTCTTGTCCAGCTCTATCAATTGAACTACGTTCGGCTTGGTCCTCGAAAGAGGTACGTAGACAGCCTTTAATAAGGTTCTCTCTGAAATCAATCAAAAACCTTTTTTGTATCTTTTTCGTCTTTTGTTGTTGAGCTGCGACTCAACTAGGTTTAAGGTTTTAGGTCGCCAGAACTAGATAACTCGCTGACAGCCATTGCGGCCAAAGCTTTTATAATCTCTCGTAATGATCGTAACGCTCTTACGCGGATTCGAAATAAGATCTTCTGTTTTCTCTAAATTCGTTTTGTTATCTTTTCATATTTTCCGCATCTATTTGGTCACTTGTCGTTGGCCCCGCAGAGATCCGGGACCTCTGGGAAATTAGGTTTTTCCTTGTTTCCTAATTTAAACAAAAATCGACAGTGCGAATTTTGGTTCCCACAGTTTGGCGCTAGAAGGAGGGGGTTACGGATTACTCTTACTCATGGCCACAAAATGCTTGATCGAAATGATGTCTGGATATATGAAAGACAAACTCGCAGCACTGACTGCTCCTATGGCCAACGCTTACGGAAACGCCGTAGTGTTCAACAAAATCGAAAACTTAGTCACGACCTTCCGCCACAGGAAGAGCACTAAAACAAGCTCGCGAATTCTCCCTCTAAACACAAAGGGCCACAATAAAATCTATCCAACCCCGTAAAGTTCTTCTTATTACCGAGTTGGAGAAATCTCAGCGTGTTAGGGTTTGACCAAAACACTTTTTCCGAAAACTTTTCGGAAAAATAAAACTTGCTCTCCCAAAAACTGCGGAAAAACCCTAGGATACTCGCGGAAAAACCTTAGATTACTCGCAGAAAGAAGAAGAACATGAAATCGGGTACGCAACCCCCATGGGCTGTACTTCTTCTTGATAACTTTCGGAGAAACAAATTTGATTTCTTAAAAATCATTCGAAACCTAAAAACGGTTGACGGAGACGAAACAAAGCAAAACGGGAGATCGTTTCCCTCACTGCTAAAACGTTTTTTGAAACCTAAGGTTTCATAAAATACTTAAGTGTCGCTTCCATGGTAACATAAATCGTCGAATTCGAGCTTCTTACGGAAAAATTACTCAGAACTTCCTCGGATCAATCCTGCAGAAAACGAGAAAATTTCTGATTAAGCTGAGTCGCAATAAATTAAGCTCGTCACAGCCAAAGTTTATGGTACTTAAACCCATAAACTAAAGTTGCAGAAGAGCCGCAAAACATTACTTTTCCGAAAAAGGGCTCTTCCAGAGCCGAACTTGAAAACATGTTTACGAAACAACTTTCGTAAAATTAAAATCATATTAGTTTTGCGGAATAACTTTAATAAAATTAATCTTGACAACATTTTACGAGACAGCTTTCGTCAATCCGAACTCGAAAACATGTTTACGAAACAGCTTTCGTAAAATTAAACTCATAATAGTTTTGCGGAATAACTTTCGTAAAATTAAGCTTGACAACATTTTACGAGACTGCTTTCGTCAATCTGAACTCGATAACATTTTACGAAATATCATTCGAAAAATTAAACTCAGGAACATTTTTTACACAGCTTTCGTAAAACTAAAATAATGACATTTTGCGGAATAACTTTCATAAAAGCTTGACAATATTTTCTGAAACAGCTTTCGTAAAATTAAACTCGAAAATGTTTTACGGAACATCATTTGCAAAGTGAAAAGAGTCAATATTTTATGATGAGACTTTTGTAGAAAAATTGGAAGCATTTACGAAATGACCGCATCAACGTATCATCAAAACTCGAGTTAGACCAGCCAGTTCCCAAACCAGGTCGCTACATAGCGACCTGTCAGGCCTCAAAAAAGTCCTCCTTTGCATTCTCTTTTGAATCCTCATCGAAACGCTTTTCGTTTCGTCTCAATTGGAATTTCCGTTGAGATTTTACGACGAAAACAAGTTAGACTCGTCTAAACTTCTTGGCTTGCTCCTACTCGCTACATAGCGACCTGTCAGACCTCAAAATCGCTACGTAGCGACCTGTCAGGCCACAAAAAGATCCTCCTTTGTGTTCTCTTTTGAATCCCGATCGAAAGGCTTTTGGTTTCGTCTCAATCAGAGTTTCCGTTGAGATTTTACGACGAAAACAAGTAAGACTCGTCAAAACTCCTTGGCTTGCTCCTACTCGCCCTTACCTCCATCTTTGCGTTCTCCTTCGAATCTCGATCGAAAAGTCTCTTGTGTCATCTCGATTGGAGTTACCATTGAAACTTTACGATAAAAAACCGCAAAGACTTGTTTTCTCGCATGAATTCAAATTAATCGTATAAAACGGCAACGGTTAACTTAACACCTTAGCCGCCTCAACTATACGATTACATTGAACCTTTTAATAAAAATTGACATTGTATCTAAGGAGAAGATAACAGTCAAGTTCGGAAGATAAATGTCAAGTTTCAAAGGATAAACACCAATATCAAAAATGGCGAACATACACGAGAAGAGGAAGGGGAAATAAGCAAGAAAAACTGAGAAGAGACAAAACTGCATCTCCGAGAACACTAAGGTATGTCCGACTTGTTTCAAGATCAAACTTGGAATTTTCGTAGGAAGCTACTAAGCAATAAAACGCTTTTGAGACTGCCATAGAATTTTAGGGAACTTAAAACTTAGGTGGATAGTCTAGTGAACTAAGTCATAGGCAACTTTTCCTATTGCTCTTTAATTGCTCAGGCAGATCTTGCTAACCGATCTAAACTCTCGCAAAAACGAGAAACGATTGCCACGCATACTTAGCTCACTTCCCAAAAAAAAAAGAACTAGAGACACGAACATCGTCTTAAAATCGATTTGTTCCTAGCAAGTTTCTTAAAAACCGACATATTCAAAGTTGTCAACCTGAAAGCCACCAAGTCGCAATCCTAGTGTCGTCTTCAAACCGACCCAGATTGTCAGTCATTCTATTCCTCGAAAAAAGGGAGGGAGTAGGTACGTATACTATACTCGCATACTCCCTTACTTCAAAAAATGTTTTGCCTCGGCATAAAAAAAATACTTTTGACAAAGTAAATTCTCGCAGCGATAGGCAAAAAACAGTTAGGCAATCGGATGCCTCAATAAAATCGTCCCAATAGGCAAACGACAATCTAAGATTTGTCTAAACGCCAACAACGTATCTAAAACATCACGAACATAATCTCGAGGACTATACAGCACCTCTAATCGCGATCATGCGTTTAGAAAACCTGTACCAATATCAAACTAAAACTCGACGATTAGCCAAAGTCTGGAAGACCCTTTCGACTTAAATAAAACGAGTTTCGTATAAAAGTCAAAAATTATACGAGAAAATCTTCAACCACCAGCATTGCTTTCAGTTTCCGTTGAACCTGGTAAGTCACGGAAAAGCATAGAAAAAGTTTCTCACAACTAGATCATAACAAAATAACCTTTCGTAAAACTCCATGAGTGATTCCAAGGAATTCTCACCAAATATCGAAATCAAAGCAGAAACGCGTCCCGTAAAATCTGCGGAAACATCGCTACTTTGACATAACTGATTTACTATCATCGTAAAGCGCTGACTTCTACGTTTCACTTCCCTCGGATATATCCGAGCAGGAAATAACCTCGAAACTGACTCTGCACGGGTTCTGGGTCGAGACTCTTAGGCTTCGTCTCCCTCGGATAAAAAGGAAACAATTTTCATACGACTAAAGGAAACATTCTACGAAATATTCGTCGTATAACTGAAACCTAAAGCAAAGATCGTTTTCTACACCCATGGGCCATCTTAAAACATGAAAGCTCTGGCTTACTTGGCCTATCAATCTCGACAAACGCCCTTTGGCCCTCGGCGTACTACACCTTCCCGTAAAGCCCGAACCAGAATTCGGCATCCCTTTAAGGAAAAATCGTAAACAAACACGGCTTTGGTGTTAACACAAAAGTGCCATGATTTAATCCTTCACCAACAACGTCCTTGGCTATAAAGCTGAGCACAGCCTTCATGCAAAGCGAAAACAATTGAGCGACCACTGCTCCAATAACTTGACGGCTGAACGGTTATCCGCAATTTTTCTTGAAACGCCAAGTAACGATTACACAAACAATTATCGTATGACCCAGAAACGGGAATCATACGGTAAATTCGTCATAACAAAACTCAGTCCTAACAACCAAACAGTTAACAGAATGGTTGAACTTGCCAAAAATCGACCAAGTTCCATATACTACGATTCACTTTAAGTCCGCTGTGTTTTACTCGTAAAATGCGGCATGTAAGGAAAACTCGTAACAAAGCTCTTATAGCTATACAAAACATCCTCAAATATACACGAAAGAAATCTCAGAAGGCCAACACCTCACAAAGCACAGTGTAGGAGGATGCCTCTTTCCGGGGACAAATTTACGCGACCCCTTGGTCCTAACTCCTCGATCGCAAATCAAATCCAAACAGGAACAACAATTTTGGCTGCAAACATCCGTAGACAAACCAAAATGTTTCTCAAAGGCATAAGACTAAAACCCTTGCAATGCCGCATAACATCTTCAAGACCGCGAACATTTCGAGCACGAAACGCGGCATACTAAAGAGAAACCAATCTTCAGCATTGCGAGACGTCGCAGACGCTTGAAGAAACATTTTTCGACAAAAATACCTTCCTCGATAAAAACACCATCTTGGAGGACCAAACAATCATACGCACTAACACCCTCTTAAAACACGTATCCTTCGCGAAGATTCAAAAACGGTAATATCTACCAATAACTTTGTTGTTGATCACAACAAACTCTTAATAGTCCTAAACAGACTTAGCCATCTCGTAGAGATAGCTCTCATACACCCGACACAAGGGTAATAGCGCTATAAAAGAAATCCAAAATTTTGGTCAGTACTTCCAGGAGACTTAGAAATTGTCATTGGAGAGATGCTCGGTTCCAACCATACAAGTCGTATAAGCCGAGAACCTATCGCGGACTTTAAATCGGTATGGAATCAGGTTGAAACTGTAACGGGATACGTAAGCCGAATTAGTCATCGCACCCCCTAAAACCAGAAGTAAGCCTAGGTCTTGCCTTAAACCCAACACACTGGTCTCTAACATCTCTAGGCATGATATCAAAAGATACGAGATCCCAAAATATGTCTCTTCGCTTGTATTCCAATGTTCATGAAGTTCCGAAAAGCAAAATTTTCGTACATTCATATCTAAAACGAACAGTGAATATAACGATTTACAAAGAATTAGATATGAGATGACAACTCATACTCTTCCCTCTACAATCGAACGAATACAAACATGTTCTTAAAACGCGAAACACAATTTATTAAAAAAGTCGCAAAGCGGCTTGGATTTTAAGCCACACGCTTTCAGTCCCGAAAACATAAATACGGCCACACTTGACCAAAGCAAACAGCCAACAAGGGTAGGTTCAACGCCGACAAGGGTCCGATATAAAATGCCATCAACAGAAACATGCCTGATAATCTCTACATGACACATAACTAAACCGTAAATGTCTCATTGGAAAACAGATCGTAAGCATCTTAACTCCAAGACGAACTACGAAAGGCTTGATCCCTTCGACAAGGGTACGTAGGCAGCCTTCATAAGGCGCAGCCCCAATAAAAAAAAAAAAAAAAACTTTTCTTTATATGCATAAGTTTTTCTTCGTCAATGTTTGTCTACGAATATTCGGATACGAACTTCGTCCAACATGCCTATCTTGCCTAACTCGCCTAACCGAACTCTAGAAAGTCATCAACCATCCACGATTCTAACGGGCTGGGGGGCTAACTGTTGGGGTCAAAAACGGTTACGACGAAGTTAATGTCCAAATCTCCGTAAAAATCAGCGTAAACATTTTTTACGAAAGTTATTCTTCGTAAAAAGAATCTTCACAAAGAGCCTTGCGGTAAAATCTTGATCTAATCTCAATCGAACCACTAAATACCGATTTTACGGAGGCAACTGACACGTATCCAAATCGGGCGCGGACAAGCTCAAGTATGGCCATCGGACCACGCACAAGCCAAGCTCGGTCGCTACGTAGCGACTGAGCACGCACACGGCTCGGTCGCTACATAGCGACCGGACTCTCCCAAACGTCGATGCGACACGAATCTATGCATTCTTGTCTAATGATATCTCCCGTAGGCCACAGTTTAACCATTCGTTGTTCCTTATCGATCGGAGTCATCAGTTAAACTTTACGATAAAAACCGCGGGAAGTTTGTTTTTATCGAAGAAACCGTAATAAACGTTTCGAGTCGAAAGACAGCCCAAAGAGACTTAAAACGCGACTCGAAGCCCACTTACGATTTCCTAACCAAAAGCCCATAAACCTTATGACGGTTTATGCTTGGTTCGTAAGACAAGATAAATGTCAAGTTTCCGCGGTAAATGTCAAGTTTCTAAAGATAATCATGAAGATCGAGAAAAATGGAATATCTCCATTTTTGAGCTATGACGTCTTAAGGGTAGAAGGGGAAAAGCACAAACCGACCATGGAGAAGTATATAAGGAGTCCTAGGCGAGAGGCATGAGGGAGAACTATTTTAGACTCAAAATTCTCTGCACTTAGAAACTTTAGGCTTTATTCTCGACAAGTTTGGTTTCTATGACTGGCACTCAATTACTAAACGAAATCGCCCAGGCAGTTCGATCTCTTGTCCAGCTCTATCAATTGAACTACGTTCGGCTTGATCCTCGAAAGAGGTACGTAGGCAGCATTTAATAAGGTTCAGTCTGAAATCAATCAAAAACATTTTTGTATCTTTTTCGTCTTTTGTTATCGAGCTGCGAGTCAACTAGGTTTAAGGTTTTAGGTCACCAGAACTAGGTAACTCGCTGACAGCCTTTGCGGTCAAAGCTTTTATAATCTCTCGTAATGATCGTAACGCTCTTACGCGGATTCGAAATAAGATCTACTGTTTTCTCTAAATTCGTTTTGTTATCTTTTCATATTTTTCGCATATATTTGGTCACTTGTCGTTGGCTCCGCAGAGATCCGGGACCTCTGGGAAATTAGTGTTTTCCTGGTTTCTTAATTTAAACGGAAATCGACAGTGCGAATTTCGGTTCTCACACATTACACATTTATATTTAAAAAACAAATTAAGCATCATCCCTTTCTTCTTAACCTAATCTCACTCCTCACGGAACTAAATCGATGTTTGCGATCGGTATATCACTAAAAGGTCACGCAGGTGGTCGTGGCACGAGTCACGGTGGGAGTACCGGTAGTGGTCGCGTTAGGAGTCAAGCTGGTGGCGTTAATAGCTCTTCCGGAAGAAGTTACTCTGCCTCGAACCCAAGCTTTTCTAATTCAAGAGATTTTGTGTCTCTCCCTGTACAATACGCACATACTCAAACTTCTGTCCCAGAGAATTCCCCGACGCCGGAGCCTCAGCGTCATCCACCGCACTTCCCTGCTTCCTCGCCGACTAGTGATGATTCTTATTTTCCAACGGAACACAACCCTCATCAAACGCTGAATCAAAACCCAAGTTCTCAACCGCCTCAAAATCCAGTGACTCTGGATGATTTGCTTGCAATTCCTAGACGTGAGAACTATCTTCCAGTCTTATCACCGGTTCCAAAAGACGAGTACTACTTGGTAAAGAAGTTCACTTTATTTATATTGAATTTGGATTGTGTTTGGTTACTTTATCTGCTTTAGAGTACACTATACTCGATTGTGGATTTATATGTTTTGTCTCAGTCTGGCCTCTTCTATTCTCGCTTAAAGTTTTTTTCATTTCATTTTGTTGTTCTATATAAGTTGTAAGCTTTGCCTAAGTGCGCCATGGCTAGTTCTTCTATCAGTTTATGGTTTATTTGCTTCATAACTGTTAAATTTTTGTGCTATCTTGTTTATATTTGAATTCTTGTCTGACTTTATTTCAATGGATTGAATGTGTAACAACTTTAATTTCTCATCTTCTAGGTTTGATCGTGATGGTGGGAAACTGGCTCGAAAGATATGAAAGCTCTTAAAATCCAAATTTAACTCTCCTTATTACTGCTGGTCAGAAACTCCCCTTAAATTTGAACGTCAATATTTTGAAGACTTCGCGGTAAAAAAAAAATCCTTATTTTAACTAACATACTTTTTTGTTTCAAACTTGCTTAGTTAGTTACATACAAATTTGTTGATGTGTAGCAAGGACATCATTTGGATAGCTCGATCACTACACTTGTACGAGATGAGGTTGATATCATCTGTTTAAATCGGATGAAAGGAATGGTGTGCCAAGAAAAAGAAGAAAGGCATACGACCACTTTGGATTGGAGATACATTATGGAAAAATATGTGTTCCTACTGGGCCACTGATGCAGCCAATAAAAAGAATAAAACTACATCAAAATGTCGGAACTCTGACCGTAGTGGACTTGGACCTTTCAAGCACTTTGCAGGAAAAATGTCTTTCTTATGGGTTCAACAAAATATGGTAACATAGATCAAAAAGTAACTTAGCCAATTATAAGGTTTCAAATTTATCTATCTGACGTTTATTTTATGATTTTAGGATGAAGAATTGGGAAGACCTGTGAGTATTGGAGAAGTGTTTATAAAGACACATACAAAAGCTGACGGTACATTTAGTGATTTAAAAGCTCAGCAAATAGCCCAAGCTTATGAAAAAAACTAGACAATAAGTTGTCCCAGGCAGAACAACGCTTTTGTGAGAATGATCGTGAGAGTTCTTATATTCCCGAGCTTGCCCAAATGAAATGAACTAGATATTTCTTGGGGTAAACCATTTCACAATTTTAAAATTTGAATATAGTTTTGTTAGTTATTAATAAGTGAAAGATTTGATTATTTCCAGACTACTACTTTAGATATGAGAGGATGTGAGTGTGGATTTGGTAGCCTTCTTCAACTTTATGGAAACAAAAAGAGAAAAGGAGGTCCATGAAGTTCAACTTCAAAATTCTCAACGTCTAATTGAAGAGCAAGCAACTGCTAATGCTCGATGTGATGCTGAAACCGCACCAGCTAATGCTATATGTGATGCTGAAACCACAGCTAGAGCTGCTGAGCAACAAATCCAAATAAATATTTTGAAGATAGTGGTCACCTATATGCAAGGTAAAGAACCAACATTCTCAGATTTTATGACCGCATCACCTCTATCCGCAGCAATTACTTAAATGCCATAAGTAGTTCATAACTTATAGTTGTTTTTTCTATAAAAGGAAAATCTAAATATTTTGTATTTTGTATTGTAAGCTTTAAGGAATTCAATAGATGTTCCAAAATTAATATCTGACTTGGATTTTATTAATTTTCTAATTTCAGATTATAATTTTAGCAACTAAACATACAAATAATGTTGTTACAAATTAGTTATTATGCTAACTACATTACCACAACATACGAATAACATAGTTGTTAAGTAGTCACTCTATTATGTGTAATTGCAACTACACAAAAAGGCAGTTGCAACTTAGTCATTATGTTTTGTGACGATATTGCAACTCTCAACGAATTATGTAGTCACAAATCATTCCCTATATTTTTTTTAATTATATTGTTAAATTGTTTCATCAATTAGGGAAAGCGTTGACGGGAAAAGAATGGAGGAGAAGTGTGGATAAGGGGAATAGCTACAAAATGATAAAAATGTATGCATGATTCTAGTGACAGAGAAAAATTATTGATTCAAATCTAAGGATAATTTTATTGAGAATGTATAAAATGAGAAGAAGGGAAAAAAATGAATTAATCAAATCTTCCATGTTGAATATATGATATAGAACAAGCTCCAAAGTTAAAGAATCACTAGAGTTAAAGAATCACCGGCAATTGAGTAAATAAGGTTAGGATTATAGTTAAAGAGTCTGAAATAGTCAAATCACCGGCAGGAGAGTGAAGAAGGTAAAGCATTGTGATTTTTTTTTCAAATACTTAAAAAGTTTGAAGGTTTCGAGAGTAAAAAGAAATGAAAAAGTTAGACTCGAATTAGATGATATTATTTGGGACTGGGATAATGAGATAATATTAAAAAATTTAGTGTAAACCGAATATGTTATTCACATGAGTTTTTGGTTTCTGTGTCAAAAGATATTTTGAGTTTCTTACCGAAAGAAATATCTGACATGCATGATATGTCTCACAATGTAAATGCTTTATGTAAAAATGCCATCACTATAATTACTCGGGAATTTTCATGTTTACCGTTCGGTTGATATCATTATTCATGTTTACCATTATTAAAGAGACACTTTCAAAAATATATTCTTTATTAATAGGTAAATGATTTTTATACCCTTACTATATATAATAAATAATTATTTAAATAAATAAAACAAAAAAAATTATGTTTTCAAATTCGAACTGTTTTATTTTTGAAATTCAAAAATTGTTTTTAAACTATTTTTAAAATTTTTTTTAAAAAAATAAAATGTTTATTTGTATATTTATTAGAACCCTAAACTCCATGATGTTAGGAGTTTTCAAGGTTCATAAGACAAATGATGTAGTATAAAAGATTGTCGAACCAATTCTAAGGGATTTCAAAGCACTGAGAATGCAAGTACTCACTTAATCTAAGTGCAACCGGTGATTTAAAAGATTTCTAAACTAATGATTAATGTTAATGCAGTTGCAGAATAATAAAATCGATAAATAAAGTAACTTTCTTGACTAAAAAAAAAAGAGAACTCATGGACATAGGGATTAGACCTTGGGTGATCAAGTTTCGAACTAAGGATGACAAACGATCAATCAAACTATCAACCTTAAGCTTAGACACAGTTCTAAACAAGCTCTATGTCTAGATGAATGTTCATTTACTAACACATTTCAAACATCAAATGTCTTTGGTTGAATAATATGAAAGCAATCATTACTAACAAGTCTAATGGCTATCTTAGCATCTCTAACAACAAATGTCTTTGGCAAAGTATGCTAAAAGCTTAGAAGAGTTGTCTCAGGCATTTCATCAAACACATTTTGGGTGGAAAATACCTAAAGATCAACTTTTGAGAGGCCAACTCAGAAGATGTATTATGAATACTCTACTAGCAAGGACTAAGAATGATCTACACTAAAACATCCTAGCTCTAACCTAATCACCCTTGATCTCCCTAACCCATGAATTCCAAAGAGTGATTACTCACTAATCTCCATGATTCCTCTTAAACCCATATTGGATTTCAGATTAATCATGTAGAGAAATACAGAGAATCGATATGAAAACAACAGGATTGCAATAACAAAAATGATCAATTGAATCAAAGAGATGAACTTTCCAAGAGGTTTTTGGTGGTTTTCTTAAGATAAAAGATAATATGCCTCCAATGGCTTGCAAAAGGTACTTAAACCTAGGTTTAGAAAGTGGAAAACGTGCATAACAAATGACCAAAAGGCCCTTGATTAATCATAAGTTCGACCAAATAATTGAAGCGCAGCGACCTCAGCACGTCGCTCCGGGAGGTCTCTCTGGGTGTTGGGAGCGACCTCGGCACGTCGCTCCGGGAGGTCGCTCCCGGCTTGTTCTTCGTGCCTCAAATTGACACAAACCCGAGCGACCTCGGGGTGTCGCTGTGTTGACCTCGCTCTGGAGCTGGAGCGACTTCGTGTCGTTGCTCTAGGAGGTCGCTCCGGGTCTATTTTTGCACTCCAAAACGATGAAATGGCGAGCAACCTCGTGAGGTCGCTCTGGTAAGGTCGCTCTGAGAGGTAAGGCACAGCGAGTTCATGGCGTCGCTCCGGTAGGGTCGCTCCCATGCACTGCTCATCTAATGATCACCTTTATCACCTCTTTTGAGTTCCAAATGCACTCAAATGTCTCCAAGAACTCCATGTGGTACTCCAATACCTAATAAAGACTCATGTATGCAAAATGCAACCTAAACATGGCTAAATCCTAGTCTATATGATCAAAATGCACATGGGTGAATGGATAACACAATGGAAATATGCAAGATATCAACTCCCCCAAACTTGTTCTTTTACTTGTCCACAAGTGAACTTTCTAGAACTCATAGGGAGAGAGGTTTGAAGGTGAGAGCTCATAGCCAAAAGAAACACATCTAGCACTCAATTCAACATCTAAATCCAACATGAGCACACTCTCTTATTATACTCTAGCTTCTCTAGGTCTATCTCAACTCCTTTTGCCCTTACAATCATCATCAAGCATCCACACATTCAAATCAACCAACTCTCACATTCATTAAGCAATAAACATCAGGTGCATTCTTGCAAATGGTCAATTGGTCCAAATCATTTGGTTGGGTAAGGGAAGACTTTTTATTCAAGTGAGTCAAGAGGTTCAAGATACATGATCTTTAAGGTGGTTTACTCTCAAGACAAGTAGCCTTGACATTGCACATAATATATCTAAGAAAGGGATCAGCCCATGCATACAATGCTCCATCTCCATTGTTCTACCCTTTTCCCAAACATACAAGTTACACAATCATTTCCCAATGTCAAACTCAACTCACATCTCTCACCAAAAGATCCTAAGAACATTTTTCACATAAAACTCTTTCTCTTTGAAATCTACGAGGGATTTTTTTTTTCTTTCACGATTTAAAAACATTTCTTAGCTCCTAACAACTTTGCTAGCCCCCTTTTTCTTCTTTTTTTATTTTTTTATTTTTTATTTTTGGGGGCCAAGACTTTTCATAAACTTGAGCTAGATGTTTATCTACTTATCCCAATAAGAGTATTTACTTAAACACAAAGAGTCTATTCTTTTCCTTCAAACTTTTCATGCTCCCAAATCATAATCACAACACTCACCCCCCACCTATAGCTAAACAATAGAGTGCCTAATCTAGCAAGAATGAAGATCAAGCATTTTCGTTCCCGATACTCTCAACATTATGCACATGTAAGACTTTCCGAAAAAGGCCTCACTCATCAAATAATGAAAGCTTAAAAGGAGGAAAGGGTTTTGGGAGTGATCTACCACTCGAGTTTGTCAAAAAGATTGGCGTAAAGGATGTGACAACTCAAGTGTGTATAGCCATGACTCAGTACACAAGGGACCATGAGCAAGAAGCATTAAGTTCGTTCAGTTCAAATAAAGTTGTAGTTGGCATCAAAGATTGAGTTTCAGCAACTAATGAGATTCAAGAAGAGTTTTCAAGCCTCGAAACATACAAGATTTTTTGAGAGATGCAATAGCTATTCAAGCGCGAGGTAGTGTTCTTTACAAGGCATTTTAAATCATTGCTCCCAATGCAAGTGAATGCAACCTATATGCTCTAGACTCTCCTAAAAATGCAAGTGATGTAATCTATATGATTTTTTTTTTAATGCAAAAAGGTATGTATGCAAGACTCAATGCAAAATCATCAAAGCAAACATGATCAAATACTTGGTACCTCCCCCAAACTTAAGTTACACAGTCTCTGTGTTGTCAAGTAGAAAAAGATACCCAAAAGAAAGCTAATATGCAAAAAATGAAATGGTATATACAAGGGAAAGTAATGAAGTACCTTCTACGGATAGTGAGTAGGGGTAGATGCCCCAGCATCGTCGTCGTCATGTGGGAATGTGGTGTAGTAACCACCTGGTGCTGAGCTGTAGCCTCCAAACCATGGCTGGCTCTGAACCTCATCAATCTCGACCTCATTATCAGAAGAGGCTAGGGATGGGGACTTGTTTCCTGAGGTGGAGGGTTCAATGGGTGGGTTCCTCCACTTGCGCTAGAGCTGTCTAGCAGTGAGGGGGAAACCAAGATCCGCAGGCTGAGGTGGAGGCTGGGGGACTGATGTATTCGCGAAGGCGAAGACTGCTGAGCTACATCCAGCTATTCCTCCCCTGGTCAAGACATCAGCTACTTTCTTCATGAACTTGGTTGAAGTCTTTGCTTGCTTCTTCACAGTCTTGCTAAGCGCCTTGCAATTGTCTTTCAGCTTTTATATCGTCATGTCTTGTGCTTTGTTCCATCTCTGAAGTCGACCAATATGCTCATGAGCGTCACGAAGCGCACCAGGAGGAAGAACTCCAGCATATGGCTTGAAGTAGTAGCGCGGAGGTCCATAGACGGGTTCAGATGCTTCCGTAGCAGGTTCGTCATGTCTCGTCGGGGCACTCCTTTTCCTTGGTGCAGCAATGGGACCGAGAGACCCGTGCTCTCCAAGAAAGTCTTCCTGGAAAATGTTAAAGCTGATAGCTCCAAGTCTCTCTAAGCTCGCCAGGTCCTTGTTTGGAAGAACCACGTCAACAGGCTTGCCTTTCAAGTAGTAGTAGTATACGTATTTCTTCCCATACATCCCGCTGAAATAAGTGGCAATCCTCAAGTAAGTGCCATCAATGAATCTAGGTCCTGCTACGTCCTTTCCCAAGGGAACATTCATAAATTGAAGCAGTGGTGTGATCAACCCGCCAATTCCAACCTTTGGGCGCGAATCAGAGGTGTATCATGCCCAGTCTCGGTAGTGCTCGAGACGACTCACGAAGAAACTGACCATCCCAAAGGTAGCATAGATGTCGGTGCTTGGAAGAGGCAACACTCCAGGGGCGGCGTAGGGTCGGATAGCCGGGCAGAGCAGTCGCATATCTTCCTCGGTGACATTACCTGCTTCCTTCCGTGGATAGAATGCATGAACGAGCATCCTATGGAGGTAGCGCACAGACGGATGCCGGATATGTGAGTTCTTGTCAGTCCCGGTAGAGTGCCTATTTCCGGTGATCAACTTCCAAAGCTCGGTGGGGAGATTTTCGCATTTGGGAAGAGAGGAGTTTTCCAAGTCTTGGAACCCCATGACTCTCCCAATGTCCTTGAAGTTCATGTTGTAGTCTCTCCCATTGACCTTGAACTTGATCTTGCCCCATCCTTGCCTCACATGCGGAGTGTTATGGTAAGTGACCTCAAGGAAAGACAAGAACTGACAGGAGACATCCTTGTAGACAGGGTAAGCCATGGTGAGGAGTTTTGGCATCTTCAAATGTCCCAGCATCGCCTCAATATCAGAATCAAGACCCAACTCCTTCAGCAAATCAAGGTCGGCGAACCTTGTTGGAGTCCAAGTGACCCCATTCAGCAAGTGATCATACAGCTCTTCCACAGATGGAGTTTTCTCCATGTCCCTATCAACAGCTACCGCCTTCCCTTTTGACATCTTGGCTTTCTTTGTATGAGCCTGTTCATCCTCACTTTCATCGTCACTCTCCTCATTAGTGGGAACTGCTACACTTTTCCCTACCCTCTTCTCTTGCTCTTTTGATTTCTTTGCAGCCAAGGTTTGCTGTCGAGAAGTCCTCTGTGTCCCAGAGCCAGCTGGCTTGGAGGCTAAGGCTTTCCCACTTAGTGCAGACTCTTCTCTTTCAGTTTCTTGCTTCTCAGCATCTAGCTTTCCCTTTGTTTTCTTAACCATTGGTACCTGAAAAATTCAAAACTTGAAAAGAGATAAGTAAATGGAAGCAAAGAAGATTAAGACTTTGTAAATGAAAATTGCAAGAGTAAACTCAACAAATAAACTAGCAATTTAAGCTCAAATTAACCCAATGCAACTATTTCACACATTTAGCACTAAGAAGCCAAGCTAAGAGCAAAAAATCACACTTCTCAATCTTATCAAAATATGAAAATTACAAGTTAAGTAAAATTCAATAATCAAAGTGGTTCTAGAATGAGAAAATTATTTAATCAAACTTTTAAACACCTTAACACACCCAGTTCACCCACCAACACACTCAATTAAGGTCAATTTCGAACAGCCTCAAATCCATGAACCCTAATTTTGTCAAAGTTCAAATTAAACTCAATTTCACCATTAATTTAACAATCCAACTTGATAGATAAGATTTCCCTAGTCTATTTCACCACAATCAAGCAAGAAAATGACCAAATTTCGACTTTCAAATTGTAGGGTTCATGGACCTACGAAATTGAATTTAAAAACTCAATACCTTGATTTGGATGAAAGTAAATGGTGAATGGGTGATGGGGAATAGACTACATGGGCGAAAGCTTGGATTTAGAAACAAGAACTAGGTGATTTGGTTGAGAATTGAGAGAGTTATGGGATTTTTTGGTGTGGGTGAGTTTGAGAGAGTATGAGTGTTTGTGAGGGGAGGGAGAGTGAGGAAGATGAAAATCGAGGGTTGTGGGGTAGGTTTAGGGTCGTCTGGTTCGGTTTAGGTGGGAAGGGACCGGTCCAAATAAATTAAACTGGGATTAGATCGAAGATTACTTACCTGAACCGGTCGTGGAGCGACCTGGGGTAGTCGCTGTGGGACGTCGCTCTCAAATCGACATAACCCGAGCGACCTCGGGGTGTCGCTGTGGGACGTCGCTCTCAAATCGACACAACCCGAGCGACCTCGGGGTGTCGCTGTGGTGACCTCGCTCTGGAGCTGGAGCGACTTCGTGTCGTCGCTCTAGGAGGTCGCTCCGAGAGTATTTTTCGATCCCCAAAACGCTGTAAAGTCGAGCGACTTGTTACACTCGCTTTGGTAACGTCGCTCCCAGCTGGAGCGAACTTTCACCCTCGCTCTAGGTCCTCGCTCCCACGCCTGATTCTTTGCTCAAACCGGATCGATCAAGCACCTGCACACAACTTCAATTCTTTTTTTTTTTTTTTAGAAATATGATGAAAATGAAAATACTAATGCAATATATAGAAGGATATACATGGGACTTCCTCCCAAGTGAGCTTGTTTTAAGTCTCTAGCTTGACTTTGCCTCCATTTAGATTAGGCCGGGGTAGGATCAGAAAGTTGAGTTGAAACCCCATCTTCCCCTGGTGCAGTCGCCATGTAGAGCTTAACACTTTGTCCATTGACTGTGAAGTCTCTTCCATCAGTACTCCACAAAACTATTGCCCCATATGGCCTAACCTCCTTGACCTTGAAAGGACCGGACCACCTTGACTTAAGCTTTCCTGGAAATAACTTCAGCCTAGAGTTGTAGAGAAGAACTTGATCTCCTTCTTTAAACTCTCTCTTCAGGATATTCTTGTCATGGAAAGCTTTAGTCTTCTCCTTGTAGATCCTTGAGTTTTCAAAAACATCCATTCTTATCTCATCAAGCTCATGTAGCTGTAGAAGTCTTTTCTCCTTGGCACTCTTGATGTCAAAGTTCAGCAAATTTACTGCCCATAGTGCCTTGTACTCAAGCTCCACTGGCAGATGGCAAGCTTTCCCGTACACTAGGTTGAAAGGTGTGGTCCCCAGAGGTGTCTTGTAAGCTGTCCTATAAGCCCAAAGCGCATCATCAAGCTTAATTGACCAATTCTTCCTTGTAATCCCCACAATCTTCTCCAAAATGGACTTGATCTCTCTGTTAGAAATCTCAACTTGACCACTTGTTTGAGGATGGTAAGGAGTTGCTACCTTGTGCTTTACACCGTTCTTCTTGAGAAGTCCCTCAAGCAGTTTGTTGATGAAATGAGAGCCTCCATCACTGATCACAACTCTTGGAACTCCAAACCTTGGAAAGATGATGCTCCTGAACATCTTGGTTACAACTCTAGCATCATTGGTGGGGCTTGCAATAGCTTCCACCTATTTGGAGACATAATCAACAGCTACAAGGATGTATTTGTTGCCAAAGGATGATGGAAATGGTCCCATGAAGTCAATACCCCACACATCAAACACTTCAACTTCAAGGATTGGATTTTGAGGCATTTCATTCCTTTTGGTGATGTTCCCTCTCCTTTGGCATGAATCACACTTTGAAACAAAGTCTTGTGTATCCTTAAACATGTGTGGCCACCAGAATCCAGCTTGTAGCACCTTTGCAACAGTCTTGAAGGTAGTAAAGTGGCCTCCATAGGATGATCCATGACATTGTGTAAGGATCCCATCAATCTCCTCATTAGCAACCACTCTCCTATAAAGTTGATCCTTGCAGAGAATGTAGAGGTAAGGCTCATCCCAGTAGTACCTCTTCACATCCTTGTAGAACTTCTTCTTGGCATAGCCCACAAGATTCAAAGGTATTTTCCTGTGGCTAGGTAGTTCACCAAATCAGCATACCAAGGTTCTTTCTCTTCTGTTGCCTTGACTTCTTCAAGCTTTCTACCAGTCTCACAAACTGCCATCACTGCTCCAATAGCCATGATCTGCTCCTCTGGAAGTCCTTCGTCAATAGGAATGCCACACTCCACTCTCAGCCTGGACAAGTGATCAGCTACACCATTCTCAACTCCTGGCTTGTCTTTGATCTCTAAATCAAACTCTTGAAGCAAAAGGATCCATCTCAAGAGCCTGGGTTTTGCATCCTTTTTGGCCAAAAGGTGTCTCAAAGCAGCATGATCTGTGTGGACAATGACTTTAGATCCCACCAAGTAGCTTATGAACTTCTCAAAGGCAAAGACAATGGCTAGCATCTCCTTCTCTTTTGTGGCATACCTCATATGAGCATCATTCAGGGTTTGGCTCGCGTAGTAGATCACATGGGTTTTGCCATCTTTCTTCTGCCCCAAAACAACTCCCACAACATAGTCATTAGCATCACACATGATCTCAAAGGGGAGATCCCAATCAGGTGGCTGGACAATTGGAGCACTGGTGAGTTCACCTTTCAGCTTCTAGACATTCCACATCAAAGCTGAAAGTGGCTTCTTTGCACAGCAGTCTGGTAAATGGTCTAGTGATCATGCAGAAGTCCTTGATGAATCTTCTGTAGAACCCAACATGACCAAGAAAACTTCTGATGTCTTTCACTGTCTTTGGTGGGGGCAAACCAACCATAACATCGATCTTAGCCTTATCCACCTCAATCCCCTTCTCTGAAATCTTGTGTCTCAGCACAATCTCTTCCTTAACCATGAAGTGACACTTCTCCCAATTCAGCACAAGGTTGGTGTCTTCAAATCTCTGTAGGACCCTGCACAAATTTGACAAACAAGCAGAAAACAAAGATCTGTAGACAGAGAAATCATCCATAAACACCTCCACAACATCCTCAATTAGATCAGAGAAGATTGACATCATGCACCTTTGAAAGGTGGCTGGAGCATTACATAGACCAAATGGCATTCTTCGATATGCGAAGGTACCATAAGGACATGTGAATGTCGTTTTCTCTTGATCATTGGGATGTATGGGGATTTGGAAGAACCCCGAATATCCATCAAGAAAGCAATAAAATGGGTGATTTGCAAGTCTCTCAAGCATCTGATCAATAAATGGTAATGGGAAATGATCCTTTCTAGATGCATAGTTTAGTTTTTGGTAATCCATGCACATTCTATGACATGTGATGGTCCTTGTTGGTATCAATTCATCCTTGTCATTTCTAATTACAGTGATACCACCTTTCTTTGGTACAATATGCACAGGAGATACCCATTTAGAATCTGAAATAGGATAAATGACACCAGCATCTAAGAGTTTAAGAATCTCCTTATTTACAACATCCTTCAGGTTAGGATTTAACCTTCTTTGATGCTCGATAGAAGTCATTGATTCATCCTCAAGATGTATCCTATGCATGCACGAAGAGGGATATATTCCTTTGATGTCATCAAGTGAGTAACCTATTGCTTTTCTAAATCTTTTAAGTGTTTTCAAAAGTTCAGATAGCTCAGTTTCAGTAAGTTCACTACTCACAATAACATGATAAGTTTCATTAGGACCAAGGAATGCATACCTTACACCATGGGGAAAAGGTTTAAACTCCACTTTAGGCGCCTTAAGCTCGCTCCAGTCATCTAGCTGGGTGTCCTCTTGTTGAGTGACTGAGGCTTCTTGATGAACCACTTGTGGCAGGTCCTCATACTGATCCTTACTAACAAACCCTTTGTGTGAATCCAGCATCATCCAATAGGCAGTACTCTCCAGGTTCTCAATCAGTTCAACCTCTCTCAATATTGCAAAGCATGTTGTAGAGGGTCTTCTAGTGACAACTCTTCAAGGAGCTCATCAGCAATGGCGTCTATCTCTTCAATGTAGAAGACTTGCCCTTGAATTGTTGGTTTCTTCATTACCTCCTTGATGTCAAAGTGGAGAATGTGCCCTTTACCCAAGTGGAGATCAATCTGGCCCTCTTTCACATTAACAATAGCTCCTGCTGTAGCTAAGAAAGGCCTTCCAAGGATTAAGGGATCTTGAGCTTCCTCACCCATCTCAAGCACCACAAAGTCTGTAGGGATCTCATAGTTTCCAACCATCACGGGGAGGTCCTCCAAGATACCAACAGTGTACTTCACTGAACGATCAGCCAATACCAGAGAAAGTCTACACTTCTTGTACTGAGTAAAACCAAGCTTCTTAGCAACAGATAAAGGCATCAAGCTGACACTAGCTCCCAAATCACAGAGACATCTCTCAAATACCATAGGTCCAAGAGCACAGAGTAATGTGAAGCATCCTGGATCTTCAAGCTTCTTTGAAACAACAAGCCTCTGGATGATGGCACTGCACTCATGAGTAAGAATCATCATGCCCTCCATCTACTTCTTCTTTGCAGCTACAGCATCTTTCAGGAACTTGCTATATTGAGGAATCAGCATGAAAGCATCAATAACGGGCATTGTAACTTGAACTTCACTCATCTGCTTCTCAAATAGAGCTTTGTACTTCTCTAGCAGCTGCCTCTTGAATCTACCAGGGAATGGAAGTTTGGGTTCATAGGGAGGAGGAACAAAAGAATTCTCACTTGCTGGAACAACAACTTCACCATCTTTCATTGTTTTCTTCTCTTTCCCAACCTTTCCTTTACCTTTGGCTTCCACAATCTTCTCCAAAATCTCATCATTGATCTTCTCATCAACAATCACCACTTCATCATCTATGTTGATGGCCACCCTCTCACCTTGTTTGTCAGCATCCTTGGTGAGAGCTCTATGAGGTAACTCCTTACCACTCCTGAGGGTGATAGCTTTCATCGTCTCTTTGGGTTTTTGCTCAGATTTTCCAGCTAAAGAACCTTGTTGGCGATTTTGGTGAGTGTTCATGGCAGCAAACTGGTTCTCCATAGCTTTGAACTTGTTTTGAGATCATTGTAGCTCCCATCAATCTTTGAGTGGAGGTTCTTCAACTCATAACCAACATGCTTATCACTTCTAGTCTGAGACTCCAAGATTTGTTTCAGTAGGGCATCAGTGCTGCTTACTTGAGGAGTAGATGTAGAAGGATTAGCTTGTTGTTGGGAAGAATGGTGTCCTTTGTTGTTGAAACCAGGAGGAGAGTTTTGCTGAGGCTGATAGCTGCCTTGCTGGTTGTTCCTAGGCTGATAACCACTCTGTTGGTTGTTGGAATATGATTTCTGTTGGTAGTTGTTGTACTGAAAGTTTGGCTCTTTTTTGTACCAGCTACCATTGTTGTTAATGAAACACAGCTCTTCTTGACCTTCCAAACCCTCAACCTCATGGACAACAGGTGGTGTTTCTTGGTTTGGGTTACCAACAAAGTTCAGCTGCTCTTGGGTGGATTTATCAGCAATGAGTATGTCTATCTTATCCTGTAGAGCCTTTAACTCCTTCCTCGTCTGCTTGTCATCTGTTCTACTGCCTCTGTCGTGGTCTCCACTGTAGACTGCGTCACTCTTTACCATGTTGTCAACCAGCTCTTCTGTATCTTCCTCAGTTCTTCCCAAGAAGAACCCATTGCTAGTTGTATCCAATCTAGCTCTGTACTTAGGAAGAGCACCCCTATAGAATGTGCTCAGCAAGCTTTCCTTAGAGAAACCATGGTGTGGGCATTGAGCTTGGTAGCCCTTGAATCTCTCCCAGGCTTCACTGAATCCTTCCAAGTTCTTCTGTTGAAAGCTGGAAATGTCATTTCTCAGCTTAGCAGTTCTTCAAGTAGAGAAGAGCTTCTCCAAAAATGCTTTCTTGCAGTCATCCCAAGTGGTGATAGAGTCGCTGGGTAGAGACTTCTCCCACTGACGTGCCTTATCCCCCAAAGAGAAAGGGAATAGCTTGAGCTTTAAGGCATCCTCGGACACACCATTGGTTTTTGACAACCCACAGTAGCTGTCGAACCTGTCCAAGTGATCAAATGGATCCTCTACAGCCAAGCCATGATACTTGTTGTTCTCGATCACGTTGAGGAGTCCTGATTTGATCTCAAAATTGTTAGCTGCCACAGCCGGTGCTCGGATTCCCAGTCTATGACCATGAATGTTGGGGCGGTCATAAGTGCCAATGGGTCGAGCTGCTCGCTGTGGGTGTTGTGGAACGTTGTTGGCTCCATTGGCGTTCGCATCATCTTGAGGTTGGTCTCCCATATCAATATCCAATCTCTGCAAGTGAGCATGTTGCTCTTCTTCTCTTCTCTTTCTAGCACACTCTCTCTCTAAAGCTCTGATGTCTGCAACTCTGGGAACTAGGTTTGATGGACCCCTGCTCCTCAAGTTCATACACCTGAAAGTAAAAGGGAGGTGAAGAAGGAGAATCAGTAACAAAAGAAAAAAATAAAATGACTTAGTCTCAAGCAAGTGACTAAATCTCAATGTTCAAATCTACTCAGAATTTGGCAACGACGCCAATTTGATGTTAGGAGTTTTCAAGGCTCCTAAGACAAATGATGTAGTATAAAAGATTGTCGAACCAATTCTAAGGGATTTCAAAGCACTGAGAATGCAAGTACTCACTTAATCTAAGTGCAACCGGTGATTTAAAAGATTTCTAAACTAATGATTAATGCTAATGCAGTTGCAGAATAATAAAAGCGATAAATGAAGTAACTTTCTTGACTAAAAGAAAAGAGAACTCATGGGCATAGGGATTAGACCTTGGGTGATCAAGTTTCGAACAAAGGATGGCAAACGATCAATCAAACTATCAACCTTAAGCTTAGACATAGTTCTAAACAAGCTCTATGTCTAGATGAATGTTCATTTACTAACACATTTCAAACATCAAATGTCTTTGGTTGAATAATATGAAAGCAATCATTACTAACAAGTCTAATGGCTATCTTAGCATCTCTAACAACAAATGTCTTTGGTAAAGTATGCTAAAAGCTTAGAAGAGTTGTCTCAGGCATTTCATCAAACACCTTTTGGGTGGAAAATGCCTAAAGATCAACTTTTGAGAGGCCAACTCAGAAGATGCATTATGAATACTCTACTAGCAAGGACTAAGAATGATCTACACTAAAACATCCTAACTCTAACCTAATCACCCTTAATCTCCCTAACCCATGAATTCCAAAGGGTGATTACTCCCTAATCTCCATGATTCCTCTTAAACCCATATTGGATTTCAGATTAATCATGTAGAGAAATACAGAGAATCGATATGAAAACAACAGGATTGCCATAACAAAAATGATCAACTGAATCAAAGAGAAGAACTTTCCAAGAGGTTTTTGGTGGTTTTCTTAAGATAAAAGATGATCTGCCTCCAATGGCTTACAAAAGGTACTTAAACCTAGGTTTAGAAAGTGTAAAACGTGCATAACAAATGACCAAAAGCCCCTTGATTAATCATAAGTTCGTCCAAATAATTGAAGCGCAGCGACCTCGGCACGTCGCTCCGGGAGGTCGCTCTGGGTGTTGGGAGCGACCTCGGCACGTCGCTCCGGGAGGTCGCTCCCGGCTTGTTCTTCGTGTCTCAAATTGACACAAACCCGAGCGACTTCGGGGTGTCGCTGTGCTGACCTCGCTTTGGAGCTAGTGCGACTTTGTGTCGTCGCTCTAGGAGGTCGCTCCGGGTCTATTTTTTCACTCCAAAACGATGAAATCGCAAGCGACCTCGTGAGGTCGCTCTGGTAAGGTCGCTCTGAGAGGTAAGGCACAGCGAGTTCATGGCGTCGCTCCGGTAGGGTCGCTCCCATGCACTGCTCGTCCAATGATCACCTTTATCACCTCTTTTGAGCTCCAAATGCACCCAAATGTCTCCAAGAACTCCATATGGTACTCCAATACCTAATAAAGACTCATGTATGCAAAATGCAACCTAAACATGGCTAACTCCTAGTCTATATGATCAAAATCCATATCGGTGAATGGATAACACAATGGAAATATGCAAGATATCACTCCACATTCCAAAAACCGTACACCACCCCTCAACTCTAAACCCTAAGTCTATATTAGTTAACCCTGCGGTTATAAATAGTTTTTTACCTCTTTCAAAGTGAGGGTAAAAGTGGTGAAGGTAAACATGAAAAATGGTATTATGAATGTGGTATTTTTGTAATTTCTCATAATTATTTCAATAATTGTAGCTTTCTACACTAACTCCAAACAATAATGCACCAAAAAATTTGCTATCTTTTCGTGAAAAAATATGCGTGCGGAACTCACTATCACTATGCATGCACGGTAACTTTCTCTTTTCAGTTCTATATAAATGAACTATTGTGTATGATGCAATAATACACTATTCTTTTTTTCCAAAAAAAAATTATGTTTCGCTTCTTCTTCTATTCTAGTATCCTCTTCTTTTTGTGGTATAAAATTTTTGTTTTTATTTGTAAATATGATAAATTATAGTTATTATTATAACATGTTGTCAGCATGATCACTCATTGATACGACAAATATTATAAATATAATATATATCATAATTTAATGGCCGGTATACTATATATATTATTATTTTGTAGTGGTTATTTTAAGCACCATTATTCGCTTATATGTGGGTTGTTTGTCAACTTGTTATTATATTTCGTTTCTAAATACCCATATCATTTTTATCAATAAATTTTGGTCGGGTGACTCGCCACATAATTTACTTAATAGTTAACATGAACAATTTTATCACCATAATTATATTATTGGCCACCTGTGTATAATTCTTATGAAATTGACTAGATTTGATTGACTACTTATTACAATATTTTGAAGCAGATTTTTGGTTCAAGCTCTTTAATGCCAACGTTCACAAGGGAAGTTTTTTAAAACTTTCATATTTTCCAAACAGCAGTGAACATTATTTTTCATCTATAAATACACTAATTTTTCAGTCATTCATTTCATTTAAACATTTCATCTTCTTTCAAATACTTTTCAAATAATTTTCGTTCGATTTTTTCTTGCAAGAAAGATGATTCGTTTGTTTTTGATTTTATGTGTGGTTGTGATTTTTCCTTGTACGTATGGTCTCTTTGTCGGAAAATTTGCTCATGAATAGTTCATCAGAAATGTAAATTTACTTTTCTATGTGTTATTTTTCTTGTAACTACTTATATTATTCATGTAAAAGGTTTTTTTTTAATTCTATTATTAATACGTTGCAAATAAAGTTTTATGATTATATAGAAAACCAAATGGTAAATATCAAGAAGCTTAAGTTTTCGTGGAACATACTACATTACATCAATCACATATGTGGATACATAATATTTCTCAATTGATTGTTACATTCATGTTAGCTGAGAAAAATAATGATCTCCTTATCAAAAACCATAATTCCTGACGTACAAATAAAGCCAATACATTCCATGAATAAATGATATGGTGCTAAAAGTTTCAGAAAGGAAAAGTCAAACTTATTGGGGTTGTGGTCGTCGCTTCAATAATAGACATGAGAAAACTTACAACTCCAAATGGAGGAGATTTAAAAGTGAGTTAGATCTGAATAACATATCAAAGATAGAACCCAAATGGATATCAACCAGAAGCGTGAGACTGTATGTTACATATTTGGATCTAAAGGACACTTGTCATGTGCATGTTGTAGTCCCTTAAATATATATAAGTTATTACATAAGTTATGTCCAGATTTCACAAAATTCAAAGCGAAAAAAATTAATTTCATGGAGAATCTTGAAGAGAAATCGTACTTTGAATCCCCCGATTTCACAAAAGAACTCGACTAGACCACTTCTAAAGCGAACTAGAATAGTTTTGTTTTTAACATCACATTAATGTATAGTTACAATCATTTCAGTTTTAGACTGATAATTTTTTTTTTAACGACGCCTTAGTATATAATTATTGTACGTTTTTATGAATGAATTTTAACGTTTTTCTTTGTTGGCGTTTGCAATAATTACATAAATGGATCACAATACAAGTGGAACAAATTTCAAGAAATGGATTCGAGAAATTTGTATAAAAAATAATGGAACAACTCAAACTATTATGAGACAAAGAGATATTTTCTAACATAAAACTGACAAGAATTATTTTCAATGCAATATGAGGTTCTGCAGACTTGACTGAAGGAACATGTAATACTTTATGTCGCCAAATGGAACAAAATTCTTCATAAACAATTTTTTGTATTCTCCGAATTCTAAAAATAATTTGTTGAGTTTCAAAGACATACACTTTCACATATATGATATTCAGTGTGAAACTGATGATGGAAAAGGTACATGTATTTAAATTATGATAAATATTTCCAAAGGAATATATTGGAAAATTTTACATTACTTCCTTTGAGATTGCATAATAGGATTGCATCATATTGATATAGATTCAACTGAATCAAATCATTTAAAATAAAATATAGTAGATTTCAGATTTTGACATGATCAGCTCGGTCACTCGGATACCATAATGATGTGTAAAATCATAGAGATTTCACATGGTATTTCACTGAAATTCCAAGAGATTTTTCAGGGGAATAAAATGACATGTGTTGTACGTTTAAATGTAGAAAATTTTATCAAATGGAGTGTACCATCTTGATCCTCCTACTAAAGAGTAAAAATTAGAAGCTCGGCGAATTATGCATTTGCAAAGTATATAGCAAATCACCTATCTGATGATTTTCGGATGCCAATATGGTAACTAAATCTCATATATCAGCTACAAACGCTTCTGTTTGTATTATAATATCAAATGAGCAAGGAAAATGAGATGATACACATAAGGTTAAAACATGTTTGAAGCGTGCTAGATTAGTTGGCTCTAATAACTAAAATCCTAGAAAACAAAAAAAAGCTGAGAGACATAATACAACCAAAATATCATAAATTATTTTGGATAAAGAAAATGACAAGACTACTAACAAAGTAGAGAATCATGAATCAGAAGTAAATCATAAGATTTCTATCGACTACATCCATAATAGAAACATATGGAAAAGAAATGAAAATTATGATGTTGATGATGCTTTCTCATATCTTGTCTCAAATGAGATAAATAAGGAAATCGAAGATACATAACCAAAATCTGTATATAAATGGCAAAAGAGACATGATTGGAAAATGGATAGGTGCAATACAAGTCAAACTTGATTCCTTAAACAAACAAGAAGTGTTCGGATCAATTCTACGCACACCAAATGTGAGACTAGTCAGATACACATGAGTTTTCATTCGAAAGCGAAATGAGAATATTAAATATAAAGTTCATATCGTGGTCCATGGCTTTTCACAAAGACCTGAAATTGTTGATGATGAAACATATTTATGTTATGGATACAATTATGTTTCGATTCCTGATGAGTTTACAGGCTAATGAAAATCTCTGAGATACGTCTCATAGATGTTGATACTGAATATTTATATGGAACATTATATACTGATATCTATATAAGAGTTCCAGATGAGTTGAAAATGCCAAAAGCATTAAATCTAAACCTAAAGATTTATGTGCAACAAAATTGCAAAGATCATTATATTGATTAAAGCAATATGAATGTATGTGATATAATCATTTCAGTGAGCATTAACAAAAGAAAGATAGTAAACAATCCTATATGCCCATTTCTTTTCATCAAGAAAATAACATTCGGATTTTTTATGATTGTAATATATGTTGATGATCTTAATATTATTGGAACTAAAAAAAACACAAAAGGCATCAAACTATTTCAAAGGATAATTTATGTTGAAAGATCTCTGATAGATAAAGTATTGTCTTCACCTAAAAACTGAGAATTCTCAAAAACATATATTTGTGCACCAGTCCACATATACCAAAAGAGTTTTGAAACGCTCTAATATAGATAAATCAACTTCTCTTAACACTCCGATCATCAGCAGATTACTTATAGCTCAAAATAATCTATTTCGAAAATCTTCATAAATGAATAGATATTTGGTTCTGAAATACTATACCTAAGTGCAGTTTGAACTTTAGTGTACCTTGGAAAATGTATACGGCCTGATATGGGATTTGTTGTTATTATTTTAGCAAGATTTAGCTCACCTCCCACGTGAAGACATTGAAATGAAATTAAACATGTTTTTCGTTGATTTAGGTTTATTTTATCCTAATCTTCAAAAATTAAAATGAATGCTTTACATGTGAATGATTTATATCAGATCCAATCCCAATCGCAAACATGATTCATATTCAAGATCGGAGGCATAATTATATTTTTGGCATTCTCAGAAATAGACGCTTGTGGCCACCTCTTCTAATCATGAGAAGATTATCGTATTACATGTAGCAAATAATGTGTATGGCTAAGATCAATAAATCGATGCATCCGTTCAAACATTGGGATTAATGAGAAAGCGAAGCTAACTATATTAAATGAACATAACACAACATATGTTGCCCAAGCCAAGGAAAGATAAAAAAAATTTGGTCAAATGGAAAGATATATTAAAGTGACAAAACTAACATATACATACGAAGTCTTCTTATATATTCAATAGATCGAGAAGAACAAAGGAAAAAAAGAATATATCTGATCATGCGACAATGTAGCCGACCTCTTCAGAAAATCACTTACCACCTTGGTACTCGGAAAACATGTCCATAACATTGAAATGTCTCATCAAAGATATCTATGATATGACATAATATTCATTCGAGGAAAAACTTGTGTGGTTATACACTTTTTAATGTACTATGATTTTCTACTTAATTTTTCTAGAAGATTTTTAACAAGGCAACAAAAACACAATATAAAAAGCAACATTAGTAATGGTCTTCAAGAAAAATCTTACAAAGTCAAATAAAAAATATACAATAACATCAAACACAACTGTGCCAACAATCTCGACATTTTTCGTGTGAAAATAAATGGTTTTCGTGTGAAAATAAATGCGTAAAACCTAGTATCACTGCGCACATAATAAATTTATCTTTTTTACTTTAATATAAACAAACCATCATGTTTGATGGAATAACAAACTATTCTTTTTTTCTAATAAAATATTTCTTTTTGCTTTTTCTATTCTAGTATTTTTTTTTTGCGGATACAAAGTTTTGATTTTATTTTTATTTTTTGATATGATAAATTATAACTATACTTATTATCACAAAACTTTTTTGGTTCAACTTATTATAACTAAAACTAAGTTAAAAAAATTTCATAATTCAATCTTTCTCAGCTTTCTCCGGTAGCCGTCTTTTGACAAATCTAGATCTGAGGCCGGTCGGTTGTTTTTCTAACACCGGTACCGGCCTCCCACCTTTACCTCTTAATTATTTTTTTGTCTTCGTCTTCGTCATGGATATAACTTGATCTGCTTGGTGGTGAGAGGTCCAACGGAGCGGATAGTTGTACATATATTCAGAACTTTGTTTTGGTGTCTCTTCTCTAACCCCCATTGCTATGGTTGGATACATTTGTTTCTATTATTTCTACATCTTTTTTACGGTGTTTTTGAGGTGGGAGATATTATATTGGGGTGGAATCTTCTTCCTGAAATGGATCTTGCTTCGGTTTGGATCTGATTATGGTTCTATTGTCCCTTGTGGTCCGTGTTTTTGTCGTGTTGGTTTTGATTTTGGGACGTGAATCGTCAGTCCCGACTATCTACCTGATTTGTACTTTGTAGTTCAAGCATGTTCAACAGTAGCTTAACTGAAGCTAATTCGGGACAAAATTGATCAAAGAAACTGAAGAAAAAGATGTATCTAAACTATGAGAATTATTGTCGTGATTTCGTTGAAGGTATTAGAAGTCCGTATGTTATTGCTAGAAAGGAAACACCTAATTCACCTTACTTTCGAAACAAGACTAGTTTGGTATTGCTAATGTGTCATCAATCATTTTTATCTTTTGTATTTTTCAGGGTGGAAAAACCATTAGTTTTTTATTATTTGTCATATTCTTGTAATATATTCCAAATCAGTTTCAATAAAACATTGTTAAAAAAAATTCATGATCCAGCTGGATTGTCAACGTAGCCGGCATGTGGATTTCACGTGATCTTACGCTGGTCCTTGTCGCAGGTGATCCAGCTTCCTCCACGCACTAGGGTTTGAATTCTAGGTTCGGTTCTTATCCTCTCTGTTCAGAGAACCTCTCCTTCCTTCCTTTCCTCTCTCTGTGAGAAAGACACAAACCAAAGCAACAGGGTTTGAAGATAAAATGGCCATGTCTCATCTCTTCCTTTCTTCTCCTCGACCTTCATTGGCTCCGCGACTCCACTCACCGACCCAGGTAACGGAAACCTCTCTTCTCTTCTCTTGTATCGAATCTCAATTCCTCATATAAAAAGGTTGCTCCTTTTCATTATCTAAGTGATATTTGTACTTAGATATAGCGTTTCTGAGATTTAAGTAGATCAATTCATCACAAGAAACAGTGATTTCTGAGGTTTAACTTCATGAGTTGTTAGTTGTGTTTGCAGTTCTACTCTAACATCAGTAAAGATTTCAAGGGTTCAAATGAAGCTAAAGCATCGAAGAGATTCCTCTGCCGCTCGATTCATATGGAATCTGATCATTCAGGGGACTCAAAGAGGCTTACTTTCGATACCCTTTTGAGAAAAGCAAAAGATGTTTGGAATGATTCTCCACAGCCGGTCAAGGACTTCCCTTGGAACAGAGCGTTCGAGAACTTCTTGCAGCTGGTTCTTGATCTCGCCATATCAGTCGTTAAGTTCTTGTTTGTTCCCGTGTTGGCGGTTTCTTCCGTTAGCGAGATGTCTTATTGTGCACATGAGAGGAAGCTTGCTTTAGTCCCTTTCCCTTTAGTCATCGGTATTGTTGTTGGAGGCATTCTACAAGGAACCGCTTTGAACATCTCTCCTCGTCTTAAGGTCTGTGCATCATTAGTTGTTGTAACAATTTCAAAATCCTACTGGTCTTAGAGATAAGAGTTTTTTTTTGTTTTTGTAGGAAGCGGAAGTACCATGGCATTTGATAGCTATGATGATGTTCTTCACTCTGATTAAGCTTCCTGGACCGTACTATCCGTACTGCGGGCGTTTGTTTGTTCCGCATTTTGCCAATGGAGTATTGTTTAGAGCACTTTGGTCCATGTTCTTTTGGTATAAGAAGACTAGAAACACATCAGCAACTCCTCACAGTTCGGAAACAAAATGAGCATCTTCATTCTATAGGTATATATGTAAACATATGGACATGTTTAGATATGACTGTAGTTTCTAAGTTTGATGTATCTCTTTAGTTGTAGGTGGGAACTGGCAAATGGGTCACTTGGTTTGGTTATTATGGGGATTATGCGAGACCTCGCGGCTTAGTGCGTCGGGGCATAGAAAGGAGCTTTCTTCTTCCTTACCTCTTCAATCTCAGAGATGTTGAGGTATATGATAATATGAGTTTAATATTATATTGTAGCCCCTAGAGTTGATTAGTTATGTTTTCTTCTCTTTAGTTTTTTTATTGACAATGTTACATGTGAAAATTGTACTCTTCTTTGGGAATGTATTTGTGTCTTTGAGATGGAAACAAGGAAAAGGAGTGATTCATGTTTTGTTCAGACATAATGTTTTTGAGTTAATACAGAGTAACACAAGAAAGAATGAGATTTACAATTTGCATAAATAGTACAGTGATGCTATAGAGAACGAAACTAGTGGTCATAAATAGTACAGTTGCAGACTGGTGGCCAAACTGGTTCCATGAACAAGCCCAAATGATCCTCTTCTGTGCTTCAACCCTTTGCCATGAGTTTGTGACTAACCTCGCCACTGTCTGATCAAGGAAGACAAAAACAGACAGAGTCTTAGAGGACAATATTCAAGACTAAAAGAATCACAAAGTCTTGAGACTTTTGGATGTTATGAGAGATCAAATTTGAATTAGGTCCATAGCGCTAACAAGTTAAAAGTGTTTTACCTGTTCTTTGGATAGAGAAAACCGAGAAGTGACGATCTCTGGAGATAGACAAGCGCAGAATGTCAGTCATAAGAGAACTCCAAGGGTGTCACTGTCCAAGCTGTGAGATTGCAAATGACCAACAGCTTTCCATCTCCCAACCTCCCATTGCCATATTTCCGCCATGGATGCAAATTGAGCCTGAAGAAGTTTGTGGTTCATTTATGAACTGAGGAGATCGAACAAGTGTAAACAAATTCTATTACCTTACACGATGAAGCAGCACTTCCGCGGTGGTCACAGCGGTGAGAAAAGAGTTCATTGTCATAAATTAAGGGAAAATTTCTTAAAAATACGCAGACAAATTTCCTTTTGTTAATAAAATACATGAACTATTTTAGATTCTCATTTAATACACGAACTAATTTCTGTTCTCTATTAAATACACAAACTTTTGAAATTCATAGGTTTTACACATAGTTGTAGTCGGCATAAATTATGTTTAACGGCAGTGGTAACGACGTTAGTGTTTAATTAAATACGTCGTTTAACTGTGAAAGGAAAATTTCTTAAAAATACACAAACTAATTTTCATTTGCTAATAAAATATACAAACTATTTTGAATCCCCGTTTAATGCACGAACTAATTTTTGTTTTCTATTAAATATACAAACTTTTGAAATTTAAAGCTTCTACAATCTCTCTTATTCTCGAAACATCGAGTTAGACGACATTAACTATGTTTAACAAGATTTAGAAGATGTCAACTATGTTTAACAGAAGTGAAAACAATGTATTAAACATGTTTTTAAACTGTGAAGAAAAAATTCCTTAAAAACCCTCTCGACAGATTATGTTGTTAGTTTTTTCTTCATTACACTTTCATAATTAATGTAAATTCACTTTGACTGACTCATTATCACTGCAACCAAAGCTAAGAATGAGAATCCAAATCACATAACACTAACCTAATTCCAAAATCAGAAACTTGTTTAAAATTAACTAGTTTTATTCATCCTTATTACGTAGTCGACATGGATATTGCTTCACTTCGAAAAAATGTAAAGGGAAATCAAATTGAAGAAGAAGAACAACTAGATTTGGAGAATAAGAGAGGTTGGAAAAAACTAGGGTTCCAAACTCTATAAATCTTGTTAAACATAGTTGAAGTCGTCTAAATCGATGTGTAAAATCTGTAAATTTCAAAAGTTTGTGTATTTAATAGAAAACAAAAATTAGTTCGTGTATTAAACGGAGATCCAAATAGTTTGTGTATTTTATTATTAAATGAAAATTATTTTGTGTATTTTTAAGGAATTTTTCTTTCATAGTTAAATAACGTGTGTTTTAAAGGAATTTTCCCTAAATTATGAAACGCAAACTCATCTTCAATTGGAGACTCCTTCAATTCTGCTAGAACTATTTCAAATGTATCCAAACCTTCTCTTCCAGCGGTTCACTAGAAGCTGCAAACCAGATAAATAAAATGAATCATAAGATTGCATTTGGTAAAAGCTAGACATGGTGTTGAATCAACCACAACAAGAAAACACAAGCTTAACGAGGAAAATTAACGAGGAATATTTTTCCTCGTTAATTTAAGTCGACTTTACGAGGAAATTACGCGAAAAAATAAAATCAGCGTTATTTCCTCGTAAAGTAACGACGAAACAGTTTCGTCGTAAAGTCGATGTAAAGTGATGTGGCTTTTACGAGGAAATCGTATTTCCTCGTACATTCCACGTAAACTTAGCGTGGTCTTTACGAGGAAATAATTTACGTCTACTTAGTGACGAAATTTTGAATCCACCAACTTTGTTTGTCACATGTTTTTTTTCGGCCACCTAACTAATTTTCGTCGTAAATTCGTAGGAAAATTACAACTACAAGATTCGAAAATTTTCTACAAATAGGGACGTTTGAACATCATTTTAAACACACCAACAAAAAAAACGTGAAAGAAAAAAAAATGGCTGGCTCCAAGAATATTTTCGAGTTGCGGAAGTGGATGTATATGCATAGAGATGCTAACGGGAGAGTGACGAAAGAATACCTTGCGGGGCTGGAGACATTTATGCATCAAGCAGATTCAACACCGCTCACCCCAGAAAGTGGTAAGATGTTCTGTCCTTGTCGGAAATGCAACAATTCGAAATTGGCAAACCGTGAAAATGTTTGGAAGCATTTAATAAATTGAGGTTTCACGCCAAATTACTATATATGGTTTCAACATGAAGAATGTTATAATTATGATTAGAATGAAGCTAGTAGTAGTAATAGCAATTTTCAGGAAGAACCGGTTGATCATCATTTGCATAATGAACATAGTTACCATCAGGAGGAGATGGTAGATTATGATAGGGTTCATGATATGGTAGCTGATGCATTCGTAGCTCATGATGAAGACGAATAACCTAATATAGATGCAAAAAAGTTTTACGAAATATTAAACGTGGCAAATCAACCACTTTACAGTGGTTGTAGAGAAAGTCTCTCTAATTTGTCGTTGGCTGCTAGAATGATGAATATTAAAACTGATCACAATCTATCTGAAAGTTGCATGAACGAATTGGCAGACTTGTTTAAAGAGTATTTGCCGGAAGACAATGTGTCTGCTGATTCTTATTATGAGATTCAGAAACTGGTTTATAGTCTTGGGTTGCCTTCGGAGATGATAGATGTTTGCATCGACAACTGCATGATCTACTGGGAGATGATGAGAAGTTAGAAGAATGTCGATTCTGCAAGAAGCCACGATTCAAGCCGCAAGGACGGGGACGTAATAGGGTACCGTACCAAAGGATGTGGTACCTACCAATTACAGACAAATTGAAAAGATTGTACCAATCAGAGCAGACAGCTGGAAAGATGAGATGTCATGCCGAGCATACTCAGACGGATGGTGAGATGACTCATCCATCAGATGCAAGAGCCTGGAAACATTTTAACAAAGTACATCCGGATTTCGCTAGCAATAGCCGAAATGTGTATCTCGGATTATGCACAGATGGATTTAGTCCATTCGGAATGTCAGGGAGATAATATTCATTGTGACCAGTCTTTCTTATGCCATACAACCTGCCACCGGAGATGTGCATGCAACGGGAGTTGCTATTCTTGACCATATTAATACCTGGTCTGAACCATCCAAAAAGGTCCTTGGATGTTTTCCTACAACCACTGATAAAAGAGTTGAAGGATTTGTGGTCAACAGGGGTGAGGACGTATGACTATTCAACGAAGACGAATTTTACGATGCGAGCGATTCTTTTGTGAACCATAAGTGACTTTCCTGCCTATGGGATGTTGTCTGGATGGACTACACATGGGAGATTAGCTTGTCCATATTGTAATGGAACGACAGATGCGTTTCAACTGAAGAATGGTAGGAAGACAAGTTGGTTTGATTGTCACCGTTGATTTCTTCCCATTGGCCATCCATACCGAAGAAACAAGAATTTGTTTAGGCACAAAAGGGTTGTGAGAGACACTTCTCCTCCATATCTAATTGGAGAACAAATTGAAGCGCAAATCGACTACTATGGAGCTAACGAAACAGTTCGTTGGGGTGGTAATTGGCATGTCCCTCGTAATATGCCTGATTCTTACGTGTTCATCATAACTGGCACAAGAAGAGTATATTTTGGAAGTTGCCATATTGGAAGGATCTTCTTCTGCGCTACAACCTCGATGTGATGCATATAGAGAATAATTTCTTTGAGAACATCATGAATACAATATTGAATGTCCCAGGGAAGACAAAAGACAACATAAAATCAAGGTTGGACTTGCCGGATATTTGCTCAAGAAGCGAGTTACATATAAAAAGCAATGGACAAGTTCCAGTTCCGATATTCAGATTGTCTTCGGAAAAAAAGTCGGTGTTGTTCAAATGGGTGGCATCAGAAGTGAAGTTCCCCGATGGGTATGTTTCAAATCTCTCTAGATGTGTTGAAAATGGTCAAAAGTTCTCTGGGATGAAGAGTCATGATTTTCATGTCTTTATGCAACGACTACTGCCCTTTGCATTTGCGGAGCTACTTCCAACAAACGTACATGAAGCACTTGCAGGTAGTGTTTTATAGCGCAATAATTTTATAACGGTTTAGTTTGCAAAATAATATATGACTAACAATGTGTTTAATTGTTTTTGGAATATAAAAGGCATTGGAGCATTTTTCAGGGATCTAAGCACACGCACTCTTAAAGAAGAAGTTGTGGAACAGCTTCAGGAGAACATTCTCATCTTATTGTGCAACTTGGAGAAGATATTTCCTCCCGGATTTTTTGACGTCATGGAGCATCTAGCTTTCCACCTTCCATATGAGGCGTTGCTTCGTGAACCTATACATTACGGATGGATGTATCAGTATGAGCGAGCCATGAAATATTTAAAGGGAAAAGCAAGGAACCTCGCCAAAGTTGAAGGTTCTATAATTGCTGGAAGTTTGACGGAAGAAGTTTCTCACTTCACATCGTACTACTTTGCGTCAAAAGTACGTACCCGGAGAAGAGCTCCAAGAAGATATGATGATGGTGGTGTTGCGTCAACATATGCAGTTGATGGTGTTCCAGATCTCTTTAGCCAGATTGGGCGACTCGGAGGGAAATCAAAAGAGGTTTGGTGGTCGAGTGAACAAGACGCTCATAGTGCACACACCTATATTCTACTCAATTACGAAGATTCATTGATGTGTTATTTTGAAAGGTAACATATATGGACACTTCTAAACACATATAAGTATAAATTATATAATTGCGAGAGATTCATTCATATAAAATGTGATTTTACAGCCTATTTGTTTCTCAAGTCGAGGAAACATTTTGTGGTATATCCACAAGTGACGTAGACAAAAGAAAAGATCAACACTTTATTAAGTGGTTGAGGAATCAGGTATTAATTAACTCAAACTTTTTTTTTCATACATGCTCTGTATTTCAACGTTCTCTTTATTTTTGCAGGTTGATTATGACGACGATGCAGATTATCCTAAGTGGTTACATGAAGTAATTCAATCTGAACTTATAAAGGTCACCACATCACAGATGTATTTCACACGAGGCTATACTTTTCACACATATGAGTATGGTAGACAGCGGGCGACCAGTAACTATGGAATATGTGTGAAAGGGGAAACAGATTTCTACGGGATCTTGACGGAGATTATTGAAGTCGAATTCCCAGGGATATTGAAGCTGAAATGCGTCCTCTTCAAATGTGATTGGTTCGACCCCGTCATCAACAGAGGTGTTCGGTTTAACAAATTCGGTGTAGTTGCTGTCAACGGTGGACTAAGGTACAACAAATTCGAGCCTTTCATCTTAGCTTCACAAGCAGACCAAGTTAGCTTCCTTCTATACCCTCGGATGAGAGATTCGGGTATAAATTGGTTAGCCGTGATCAAAATTACACCTCGAGGACGAATCATCAGTGGAGAAGAACCACCTTTGCAAGAAGAACATATAAATGAAGTCGAGGAACCTGAACAAGAAATTGATGACATCCTTCTCATTGATCCGCATAATCACGAGTACGAAGATCTTACCGACGATGCCACAGAGGAAGCTGTTGAATACGAGTTTAATGAAAATGATGATGTTTCTAGTGATGACGAGAATGTCGATGTATCGGATTGATGTATTTGATTTTGTGTAAGGTAATGTGGAATTTTGTTTTATAAATAAGATATTGAGATAATAAGTTAAGGAATGGGGTTTGGAATGGAAAGAATAGATTGAGGTGAAAGAATATATTGAGTTTAAAGGGTAGATGGGTTTGGGGTTTGGAATATATGAAGTAGAAGATAAGGAAGATGGAGTTTGGGGTTTTGGATTTTAGGGATTTAAACATAATACTCGTTAGTTCCTCGTAAATAAACGTGGATATTACGACGAAATATAAAAATAAAGAACGCGGGGCTCATTAATTCCACGTAAGAAGAAATCGTCGTAAAGCACTCGTAAGCCAACGAGGAAATAACGACGAAACATAAAAATAAAGAACGCGGGGCTCGTTAATTTCACGTAAGCGCAAATCGTCGTAAATACCTCGTAACCAAAAAAAAAAAAAGCTGGCCTTGCTAATTCCTCGTAGAATAAAAACTAGAAAAAAAAAAGAGAAGAGAAGAAAGATACTGGAATCACATGTGGCGAGACTTACGTAAGTCTAGCCCACATGTGTTCCAATATCTTTCTTCTCTTCCTTTTTTTTTCAAATATTTTTAATTTAAAAAGCATTTTGTTGAGTTGTGTGATTTGAGATAGGGTGTGATTTGTGAGTTTGTGTGTGATTTGTGAGTTTGTGTGTGGTTTGAGAAGGAAAGTTGCAGGTATTTATAGAAAAGCGGGGCTCGCTAATTCCTCGTAAAATGTTGACTCGTAAATTCCACGTAAGCTTAATCGTCGTAAAAACTCGTAAACCTAAACTCGGGCCTTTGTAATTCCTCGCTACTTCCTCGTACAATAAAAAACGGGCCTTTGTAATTCCTCGTAAAGCTAAACACAGGCCTTTGTAATTCCTTGTAACTTTACGAGGAAATAACGAGGATAAGTAATCTTATATATACTCCCGAGCGCTGACTTTTTCTTTCCTCTCCACTTCCTCTCCACTTCCTTTCTATTTCGTAGCAATGGTAAGTCTCTCTAATTCCTCTCTAATTTGATTAGTTTAGGATATATTATGTGGTTAGTATAGGGAATTTAGATAGGTTTACGGGTTTTATGTTAATTAATGTTGATTAGGTGGATAATGTAGGGAATTATACTGCTGATGTTAATTTTAAAAATTAAAAAAAAATTCCAGACGATTCGAAAGAACAGACTTACTCCCCATTACAGATAGATGTTCAGTGAGCCTGGTAGTCGTTTAGACCCGTCGTCTTCTTCAGCTCCCGGTTCTTCTTCCGCTCCCGGTTCTTCGGGTCCGGAGACTGTCCCCGAGACTCAGCCTTCTCAGAGAGTCTCTCGGTTTTCTTCTTCTAGTGCACCATCGGTTCCTCCTGTGCCTCCTCCGATGCCCGCCGATGTTCATCCCGATTTGATGGTGCCTCCGAGTGCTCCTTACTCGCAGTACACTGTCGAGGACATTCTCCGTCTGCCAGGCAGAGAAGGTTTACCAGTCATCGACCCCGACCGACCGGACGGAACTTTGTGGTATGTTACATTAATTTTTTTTTAATTCGTTTAAGATTCTTTTATAACATTAAAAAATAATTTAACTGACACGATCAAAGGTTACTTCTCCATGCCACATCCGAACTGGAGTAAGACGCCTCACTATGTCAGAAAGACGTGGTTCAAAATTTACGCTGTAAGTTTCTATTAATTAATTATATATACTTTAATTTTTCCATGATTTATATATATTTCTTTTTAAAAAACTAATTATTTATTTAATTTTTTCCACAGCAAAAATATCATTGGGCCTTGGGGGTCACTGAGAGGGTGAGGAAAGCGGTTTACGCGAAGGCGAAAGTTCGCTTGTTGGAAACGGTCTCCAACTGGAAGGGTGACTGGATCGTGAAGGGGTGTGAGCGTGGCAAACTCGCTGAGCTCACCACGGATGTGTGGGATGGCCTCATCCGTTATTGGCGTCTTCCTGATTCCATTAGAATTGCCCAGTCTTGCTCTAACTCCCGTAACACGGTCGATGAGCACGCGAACGGGCCGATGCTTCACACTACGGGCCAAAAACCCCACGCCGGTGTCCGTATGGAAATGGTAATTAAATATTTTATTAAATAATTTTTTTAATATATATATTTTTATTCTAACTTTCTTAAATGTTTTTTAGGCCAAAGAGACGGGACATCTCCCGTCTCTTATGGAACTTTACGAGAGGACCCACAAGAACAAGGCGAGCGTATTTGTAGATGGCAAGTCCGAGCAAATCTACAACGACGTGGTTGCTCGGGTTGAAGTCTGCCAGACCCAGCTGACCCAGCAGTCTACCGACGGATTACCCGTCACCTTATCCACACTTGAAGTGGATAAGATTTACGAGGAGGTAAATTTTCTAAAATTTTAATTTTGTATTATTCATTTAATTTAACTTTAAATTTTTACTAACAATATTTATTTTTTTTTTTTAAGGTTGTCCCTAAAAAAAAGGGACGGACGTTGGGGATTGGTTCCATCAACAATGTTCCGAGAGCGACATCGTCTTATGGTCAGCGACAGGATGATGAAGTCACTGAGCTGTGTAACGAGTTGGCCTCGACAAAAGCTCGTATGGGTGGAGTCGAGGGCTTCTTGGACGTTATAGCGGCCACAAATCCGGAATGAGAGTCCATGTTGAGGAACATGCGACAACAACATCCCATTCCAGGCGAGTCATCCGACACACATAAAGAGGCGGATGTTGCGAGGAGGTTTGAGGAATTCTACCAAGCGATGAACGATCCTTAGTTCTTTTTTCGGTTGTTGTATTATAAATTCAAAACTTATTTATATTTAAAATATTTTCGTATTGATTTTTATTTTAAATTATAATTTTATTAATAAATTAAATAATTTTAATTATTTTTTAATTATATTTTTAAAATCTGTAAAATAAAAAAAAACGAAGTAAATTCGTAGCTAATTTACGACCTATTTACGTGGAAACTTTACGAGGAAATGACGAAAAAAAATAAACGAGTATTTTACGAGGAAACGTTTACGAGGAAATGACGAGGAAAGATAAACGAGTAATTTACGAGGAAATAATTTCGTGGTAGTTACGTGTACTTTACAAGGAAACACTTTCGAGATATTTACGTGTAGTTTACGAGGAACACATTTCGAGGTATTTACGAGGAAATATAGCGAACTCCTTACGTGGAATATTTATGTGGTCTTTACGACGAAATGATGTACTTTGTCTTTACGACGAAATATTTTCCTCGCTAAATTACGACGAATTGGCGAGGAAATATGTGTTACGACGAATGAGTAACGACAAAACGTGTTTCCTCGCTAATTCCTCGTAAAGCCTCTTTTACGACGAACTCACGAGGAAAACCGCCCTCGTTAAACTTATTTTTTCTTGTAGTTAACCTCTCACGGTATAGATAGATAAGTTTATGAGACAAAACCAATAGCAGACATATTTGCACAAAGGACCTGCACATTTTCTTGTAAATCCTCAACGAGGCTACCATCTCCTCAGGCACAAGTAATGGTTCAGTGTCTTTAAGAAAGATAAACGGTGGTTACCTTTATCTTGAACCTTAACCACAAAATTAATGTCATGACCATGAACTTGAGGACGAGCCAGTTCATGCCAATGCTCATCCTCTGCTTCATTTCTCTCATCTGTGGAGAACACGCGGCCCACAAATTAAATAAATAAAAAAATTGTTAACTAGGAGGTGTTAATACCATTTTTCACAAATAAAACTTTCACTGAATGAACATATCAAGTTGTTCAAAAGAAAAAAGAATGAACATATCAAAAAAAGTATCTCATCCTAAAGAATTGTCTGAACATCTTTAAATCCTAAACTTTTAAACTAATTTACAAACACATAGTAGGTACAACCACAAACGAGGTACTTATGATCAAAGGTGTATTCATAAATGTTTAATAAAAGACACAATTATTTTAGAACAAGAGACTTTTATTTTTTTAAGAACAATCAAGTATATTAAAAAATAACTCGAAAGATTCTCTAGGACTTAACTCACTCAAATCATCTGAGTAATTCAAGACTTCAGTTTGAACTGTGTGACATGTCCATTTCAATAAAAGAAATGATGGTCCACCAGATAAAATTCGAACTTCTCAATGCCTCTTTTGACTGCAAGAATTTTTTTGTATGTGGAGTGATAGTGTTTTTTTTTCTTCTTTGAAAACCCCACTCTTGTAACCACAAATGTGTTGTTTCCTTTTTCATCTTCTTCTAGTGTGACAGCACCCCAATAGCAATCACTGGCATCCGTTTGAAGGATTCTTTTACCGTTAAACGATATTTTTAGTGATGGAAGTGTCTTTGAAATCTTCTTGAGTTCTTTTACTGCTTCAGTACACATCTGATTCCATGGAGGAGCGTCCTTTTTAAGTTGAGCTTAGAGGATTGACCAGGGTTTTGCGAGATCATGTATAAATTGTTCTTCATGTAGTTAACAATTCCAAGGAATTGCTAAATTTGTTTGGAAGACAACTTTTCATCTACAAACTCATTAAGTTGTGTTAAAATGTGGGGCTGAAGATGATATTGACACTCTGAAATATGCATGCCAAGGAAGTCGATTTTTTCGTTTCTCCAATGACCATTTTCTTTTTCGGGAGCATGATACCATATTGTTGTATGATGTCTGATGTTAGGAGTTTTCAAGGCTCTTAAGACAAATATTGTAGTATAAATGATTGTCGAACCAGTTCTGAGGGATATCAAAGCACCGAGAATGCAAGTACTTACTTAATATAAGTGCAACCGATGATTTAAAGGGTTTTCTAAACTAATGATTAATACTAATGCAGTTTCAGAATAATAAAAACGGTAAATGAGTTGACTTTCTTAACTAAGGAAAATGAGAACTCATGGGCATAGGAATTAGATCTTGGGTGATCAAGTTTCGAACTAAGGATGGCAGACGAACAATCAAACTATCAACCTTAAGCTTAGACACGATCCTAAACAAACTCTATGTCTAGATGAATGTTCATTTACTAACACATTTCAAACAACAAATGTCTTTGGTTGAATAATATGGAAGCAATCATTACTAACAGGTCTAAGGCTATCTTAGCACTTCTAACAACAAATGTCTTTGGTAAAATATATTAAAAGCTTAGAAGAGTTGTTCCAGGCATTTCATCGAACACCCTTTGGGTGGGAAATGCCTAAAAATCAACTTTTGAGAAGCTAACTCAGAAGATGCATTATGATTACTTTACTAACTCTAACCTAATCACCCTTAATCTTCCTAACCCATGAATTCAAATGGTGATTACTCACTACCCTTCATGACTCCTCTTAAACCCATTTTGGATTTCAGATTAATCATACAAAGGGATACAACAATGAATTGGAAACACAGAATTGCAATAACTAGATGAACAAAGATGATTTAAGAGACGAACTTTCCAAAGGTTTTTCTTAAGAACAAAAGATAAATCTGTCTGGTGGCTGCTAAAGGTACTTAAAACATAGGTTTTCAAAAGTAAAAACGTGCATAATGAAATGACCAAAAGGCCCTTGAGTGGAAATGAATTCGAGCAAACAGAAGGCGCGCAGCGACCTCCAGTAGTCGCTCCGAGAGGTCGCTCCAGGCTTCGGGAGCGACCTGGAGGGGTCGCTGCGAGACGTCGCTCCGGGTCGCTCTTCGCGAGCGACCTCGCTGTGTCGCTCCGGTCACGTCGCTCCCAGCTGGAGCGACCTTATGGTGTCGCTCCGGAACGTCGCTGTAAGGTCGCTCTTGTGCCTCCGAGCGATGGAGACGTGAGCGACATCGGGGTGTCGCTCTGGCCAAGTAGCTCTGAAAGGGTGTCACAGCGACTTCACGGTGTCGCTCCGGTGAGGTCGCTCCCATGCACTGCTCGTCCAATGATCACCTTTATCACCTCTTTTGAGCTCCAAATGCACCTAAATGTCTCCAAGAACTCCATGTGGTACTCCAATACCTGATAAGGACTTATGTATGCAAAATGCAACCTAAACATGGCTAAATCCTAGTACTATATGATCAAAATGCACGTGGGTGAATGGATAAGACAATGGAAATATGCAAGATATCAATGTCATGAAATTTTTTCAATAGGCGAGTATGAGAGTCAATTTCTAGATAAATATGAGAATGTTGTCAATATATACTAAGGCATTTGAGAGGATTGGCTCAAACATCTTGATATTGGCCTTCTGGAATAGTAAAAAGGCTATCTTTAGACCAAATATCATGACCTTCCAGTGGTAATGACGGTCTGGAATGCAAAAATATTTTTTATTCTCTCTCTTCTAATTTGATTCCTAACTGCCAAAAATCTGCCTTTAAACAAAATTTGGAGAATACTTGTGTCTAGGGTAGTCTTTGGAAAAATATTTCTCGTTTTGGTAAAAGAAACTTGTCATCTGCAAGAAAGTGATTTAGTGGTTGATAGTTGATAACCAGTTTCAGTTTTCCTCGAATATTCTCTGTTCTTTTGCTGACCTAAAGAGCTCCATGTCCATGGTGAAGTGGTCGTCTCAATGAGATCTTCTTTTAGTAGTTGATCCACTTCTTCAAGTGCGAAATTTTAGTGATATGGATTCATGCATGGGTGGCTTGCTTTTGTTGGGTTTGATGTCTTCATTCTTCTTGAAGCACAAAGATATGAAGAAGTCTGATTCAAAAGAGGTGAAGGGCATCCAATTAGGAATTTGAGTGAGAAGCAACACATGATGTCTTGGAAATTTCTATTTGGATAGGATTCAAAATCTCCATGGGGGTAGAGATGGGAGATGGTTGTCCATGTTAAGAGGTGCTTTTTGTGTTTAAGTCCTTTCCGATGCCATGATACTCTTTTGAGGGTATGAAGGACATCAAACCCAAGTATGAAGTCTTTTTTATGGAGTTCCGACCCATATACTTTGGTTTTAACCATATATCCATGAAAGAGTTGAATGTAGATAGGCTTACTGATGAGACAGACAGTGAAAATCTGACCATTAGCTTCTTTAAATGGTACCAAGCATGAATTCGAAAAGGAAGATGAAAGGATGTCCGGCTTGAGGATGGAGGAGGTAGCACCAGTGTCAAAATAGGCTTTGACTAATATCATACTTGAAAGAAAAGATGTATATCTTTCCATTTGGAGATGGTTGAAAAACATATGCATGTCTATTTTTTTTTTGCAGTTTGGCTTTATAGACATCAAGTGTGTAAAGATCGAATATCACGAATTGATCATCTCTAATAGTCTCTTCTTCTTCAGAGTTAGATTCTTCGAAAGACTCATCTCCTTATTCAATTCCCATAGCAAGTAGGTACAACTACCTCTTACATTGGATCACATAGTAGATATAACTACAAAAGAGGTGTTTAGGATCAAATATGTATTGATAAAGTGTTCAAGAAAAGACACAATTATTTTATAACCAAGGGACTTTTATTTTATTAAGAACATTCAACGATATTACAAAAGACTCGAGAGACTATTTGGGACTTAACTCACTCAATTCGTTTGGTTTGGATTACAACACACTCCAAACCTCCTCATTTATAGTGCAAATCCTAAAAGAATATTTCATAATATATTCTTTAGATATTTGAAATCTTTCATTACACACCACACAAATAATATCTTACATTACACACCACATATAGTTGGTGTTAACTCTTTTGGCCAATATATGCCACATTTAGATGTTATTGACATAGATAATACACTTGCTCTTTTATTTTGTTGACATAAAAGCTTCATATGCCCATGCCTTCATTTTTTTTAAAGGGTAAGGATATGAAGAAGTCTTGATTTTTTCTAAGAGGTGAAGAGCATTTGGTGAGGAATTCTGAGTGAGAAGCGGCACATGATTTTTTTTTTGCAATTTCTTATTTAATAGGATTCAAAATCTTCATGGGTTAGAGATGGGAGATGGTTGTCCAAGGTAAGAGGTGATATTGTGTTTAAGACCTTTCGAGTGCCATGATACTCTTTTGAGACTATGGAGGACATCAAACCTAAGTATAAAGTCTATTTCAAGGAGACCATTGGCACTGCTTAAACGGTACTAGGCATGAATTCTAATTGGAAGATGGAAAGATATCTGACTTGAGGATGAAGGAAGAAGCACCAGTCTCAAAATAGGGTATGGGCTTGTCGTACTTGGTCGGGAAGATGTATATCTTTGCATTTAGAGACGGTTGAGACACATATTCCAGTCTATCTTCTTCTTGTAATTCAGCTTTTTCAGACGTCAAGCGTGAAAAGATCTAATGGCATGAATTGATCATCTCCATCGCTCTCTTCTTCTTCAATGTCAAATTGTTCCGAAAAATCATCTCCTTGTTCAGTTCCTATAGTAAGTATAGTACTAGCACTGGTTTTTCTTTGAGAGAAAATATTGATTTGACATCAGAGTCATCAATATCTTCAATCTGGGCTAGATAATCAAGTAGGTTGTCTCTCTTTTTCTTGTGTGGACATTGTTTAGCATAATGTCCTTTCGTCTTGCATATGTAGCACCTATATGATTTCTTGAAGCCTCTTTTTTTCTTTTTTTCCTGAAGAACTTCAATTTCTTTCCACTAACTAGGTTAGGATACTTCTTCTGACATATGCTTCCGGATTTTTCTTTACCAAAGTTAGATGAACATCCACACCGGCAACATGCTTTCCTAAGAAGCTTCCCTTGTTCTTGTAATTGTTTGAAAAACTTCTGGTGGTTGCACTATTTTTTCGAGGCCTGCAATTGAGATTTTGGTATATTTCTCCTAAGGAGGCTTAATTAAGTATAATATTTTTGAGACATATCATACATGAAGTCTCATTGCCAAAAAGTTCTGGAAGAGAATTCAAGTATTCTTGTTTGAGGTTGACATCATCAATCCCATTAAGACCATAAAAGTTCCTAGAAATTCTTTCATAATGTCTTTCGAGATTTTTTTTGTTAAAGGAGCAACACTTCATACTGATATACTATTCTCTTGCTTGGATGGTGAAGTGATCCCACATTCTAAGGAATTCATTGTGGATGTGGCCAATCAGCGCGTCTATTTTTGGTAACTGGCGTATTTGGAGTTGCCAATATTCACCAAGGCTTATCCACCAAAGTCCGAGGGTCGCCGTAGAACTTTGATACCATGTTATCGATGATTGTTAGAAGAATCACTCCTAGGTTGAGCAGATGTTTAGTAAGCCATCATGCATTTCATAGGTCCTGTCTCTCCATTTTGATATGGATGTTATCAAAGGATAATCCGACATGTGGTTCAGTGTGGAATTTTGGTTTCCACTCTGGTTGAGTTTTAGTTCTCCGATGTTATCTTCGAGAATATTGTTATCACTCTCTATACCTTCTTCTTCTTCTTGTATTCTTGGATGTGCCATCATATAGTTTGGCATAAGGATTTTTTTGTCTGATCTGTATTGTGAATTTTCAGATTCTATGGACCTTCTTTGTTGTTCATGCACTCTTTGTTGTTTAGCAATTTTTTTAAGAAATGTAGTAATTGGATTGTTGGCATGTTCTACCATGAAATGGGGCTCGATCCTCTGGGGTAACTCTTGAAATTTTGAAGATTCTGGTGTAAAGTCTTTTGGAGTTTTCCTCTCTAAGGAAACAGATGATTGTTTCTTTTTGTGATATACTTTTCCTCAACAACATTGTTTGATAAAAAGGAAGAAGATCCAAAATGGTTTGGATCTGGTGAGAAAGAGAAGGGTTGTTTCAGACAGTATATGGTGGATGATACATTGGATATGGGGTGAAGAGATCATATGACATTTGGGCTTGTGTTTTGGGCTGGTTCTGTAGAGAGCATGAGAGGAAAGGGCATTAAAATAGTAGTTAACAGGTGGAGAAATTATATTTTTTTTGTTTATCTCTTTCGTACAAAGGTCTAGGATTGTTACCTTTCTATAAATTTGATTTAAGAGACAGTTTTGAGTCATTGCATTCTCTGTTTGCCAGTTTAGAGTTGCCTCGGCTGCACTTATTTGCTGCTTTGAACAATTTGAATTTTTGGTGTTTGGATTCTTGATTTTCTGGGAGTGCTTTATATTGTTATGCTCAAACTCCAATGGTGGAAATGTTGGTTCCTGGGACGTCTAGGGGCCAAACATGTAGTGATCTCGTACTTTATTTTTCTCAGGTGCAGGAGCTGAATACAATATATAGTATTCAAAATTCTTTCCAATAGATTCTCCAAGGAGGCCGACTTCTGGTTCTCCAGCTCCATAATGTTCTTTAGACTTTGATGGGAAGAGTTTTTCTACTCTTTCTCTTTCTTGAAGATTCTTTTTCATCATCTTAATCCATTAGACAATTTTCACAATCACATACGTCAAAGAACTTATGGCCTCTTGAATCAGAGAATGCATATATTGGTTTTCAATCTGTATCAAATGAATTGATTGGGACGGCAGTCAAATATTATTTTATTCCCGAAGGTTCTTTGAAGGGGGAGATCATACTGATCTCAGTGCAAAAAGCTGAAGGGCGTCGTTTCTCATCGTCTAGCTGTTTGAAAGTTATTTCGACGGCTCTGTCTTTTCTTATATGGCATACTTCTTTTAAGGATATTTTCATAATTCGTCACCCATGACTCCGAAAGTAGCTTGACTAGCTCGTTTCTAGGAATTTTTCTTGGGATGTGGATGCATTACGGTATGTGTAAATGTTTAGGTTGAATAAGGAGTGCATCTTATGTATCTTGTGGGAGACTTAGGTCCATCGCATGGTTTAAAACTCGGTAAGCCATTTGATGGTGAAGTGTTGCAGCATATGTTTTCCCAGTTTGTGGAGAGCCGTTGATTTCTAACTGGATTTCCATATTTTGATAGATTTGGAGAACTTCAAGCGCTACGTTGAAATTTGGGAAGAGTGTTACAAAATGTGTGCCCGTATTCAAGGTTGTTTGCAGAGCTGCGATACAAGTGTGCTGGTACTCCATGTATCTTATGTCAAGTAGGGCCACCCTTGCTACTACTGGTAGACCTTTTCTTCCATGGAGAGTCAACGCCAATTGAATTGCTCCTTCGTGAAGGTTGGTGTAGCTATGAGCTCTCCATCGGTGAGTCATCCTTTCGCTGAGTTTGAGGGGAATCATTTGTTCAGCTTATGTTGATGGGACCAGATTTTTTGTAATTGTGAGGCTAGGGAGAGTTTTTTAGCTACATGTTTGTTTGGAGCAAACGAGTGTTTTATGATTTTTGGTAAAGTGGAAGTAGGTTTGGTATGCGCTGAGTAAGAATAATTCGGTAATAGGGACTTTACTATCATCGCTCATATATGTATTATATATATAGATAATCTATTTTACTAGAGGTAGATGGTTGGATTGAAAAGGTAGAAGTACTTTCCATGGTGTAAATGAAACCAGAAATCAAGACAAAATGTAGGATTTATGATGTGGAGGATCCACTAAGTGGCAACCACAGAGCATACCTTTCATACTAGCTTATGATTAGAAACAACTTATGGATACTAAAACTTCGTAGAAAAGATAAGTACCTTTAGCTTAGATTGCCATGGCTCTGATACCAAATTTACAAACACATAGTAGGTAGAACCATAAAGGAGGTTGTTAGGATCAAAGATGTATTGATAACGTGTTTAAGAAATGACACAATTATTTTATAATAAGTGAGACTTTTTAATTTTTAATGACATAACAAGTGGACTTTTATTTTATTAAGAGCACTCAATGATATTACAAACTACTTAAGAGACTTTTTAAGACTTAACTCACTCAACTCGCTAGGATTATAACACACTCCAAGCCTTTTTATTTATAGTACAAAGCCTAAAGAATAATTGGTAGAATATTTCTTAGATATTTGATATATTTTATTTCATACCACACAAGTAATATCTTACATTACACAAAACATATAGTTGGTACGGACTCTTTTTGTTAATATTTGCCACAATCTTTATATATAAAGATATGTTTTTTCCGTCTTAGCGAGGACACACAGGCAGCCACGTCATAAACTCGGTTTCTGTACGCGTGACACGTGTCATGAAACGTGTTCTGTATTGTGATGGGCTTAGTTGGGCTTTTAACTGAACGCCTGAATTTGTGGGATTTTAACATCTCCTAGGGGCCCAGACGAGAGGTTTTGTCTCTAACCCTAATCTAAGGGCATCCGCATTGGTGAACTCCAAGGGGAGTTCACACGGTTTTCGAAAAAAAAAAATATTAAAATAATAAAAATCAGTGAACCTGTCTCTTGGGAGTTCACTCCAGTGAACCCGGATCGTCACTGTAGCGTGGGCCCCACGACACGTGGCGGCCCGCGATTGGTCCTATTAATAATTTTTTTTTTTTTTTTTTTTTTTAAAACAAAAATTAAACATAAAAAAAAAATAATAATAAAAAATGCTTTGTGAACCCCTTCCATGGGGTTCACTAATGCTGATGGTCTAAAGACGCGAAGCCATGGAGTTATGATCTCCTCTTCGTTCGACGGTAGCGCAGTGACGTCTGAGCTTCATCTCAGTCTCTGAAACAGATCGATTTATGGCTTTTTCGTGTTTAATTCCATTAATCCATTCACCCACGATGAGGTCTGATCAATGTGTTGTTTGCATGGGCGAGGCAGTGTGTTTACGGTATAAATAGGTCAGTATTTCTGTTCTTGGAATCATCATCTCTTCATATCTCTTATAGTATACTAATTCACGGTTTAATGGCTAACTGGAGGGTGTTCTTATGTTTTAATGGTGTTGAAGAAGATGATGTGCAGTATAAGCCGCTCTTTTGGATCTTACGGGTTAAAGTCATATACTGAGACATCAAGGCCTCGAACATCTCGGTATACTCTCTTTTCGAACTCTCTGTACTGTCTTAATGGACTAAGAATGGTACTGACTTGGTTCTATTTCATGACAATAAGACCAAAATGGAAGCTTTCAGACTTTGTGTTAGCGAAATACAGTCCAATGAGAGAAACAAGCTATTTTAGTACAGAAATCATGGGTACATTCGGCTATGCAGCTCCTGAGTATGAGTCAACAGGTACATTCTATCAAATCTCGTTTACAAACTGGTTTCATTGTGAATTTTCAAGAGTAACCGAATAAGCAAACATATATGATTCAATATGTTTGTGTGATTTGGACATGTAAAGCTGCTGCTGTGTACAAGGTTTATTCAATCGCTGCTCGGATGCTTGCAGATTTTCAAGAAAGCGTTGGATTGACAAATAATATTTGGGAAAAAGAGACAGCTAAGACACCTAAGATGCAAATATATGGACGAAAGGAAAGCTTTTTATTTATCTTTTTTTTATTGGAAAGATAAACTTTTACGATGCTGATGAGTGGTTTTTGTCTCAGAGTGTAGAGGAGGAGATTGTAAATTTGCAGGTGGGATCACAAGAAGTCGATACAGAGCAATGGAGAGGCCCCCAGAGGGATGGGTTATGTGTAATGTGGCCTATGAGTAGTCAAAAGAGAGATGTCCATGGTGGGTGCGGCATGGGTTCTTAGAGATGTGAATGGACTGGTGCTTTGTCATAGTAGGACGACGTTCGTTGGTTGTCATTTGAAGGATGAAGCCAAGCTGATAACTATTTTGTGGGCAGTAGAAAGCATGACCAGCCAAAGAGTAAAGAATGTCATATTTAAAGGTGAATTCAAGGAATTTTTTGAAGCTATTAATAAACCTGGTGCTTGGCCTGCATTTAGCTTTCAAGGTATGGAGGTGATGACTGCTCTCTCTGGATGTCAAGGTTGGTTAGTGAATACGGTGCACAAAGATGCCAATAGATAGAGGAGCTTCTTCCATAGCTCAAAGCCTAATCAATATGGGCTTTTTCAGTCGTATGTAGCAAAAGGCCGCCCTCAATGGTTACGCTCTCTTTCTTTGACAATGAATGAGCTTTCTCTGATGGTAATTGGCTCAGGAATTAATGTACTGGAAGGTGCACTGATGGATGTTGCAGGTGTGGAGTTATGAATTGGGTTTGTTGTTCCTAACCTGTTGATGTCCCTAACTTTTGTTGTCTGTATGATGTACCGGATATCTGTAATACATTCTCATGTTATATAAATCAATCTGTGTAAAACAAAGATGAACTTTTTCAATAAAAATAATACTCAAAATTATATGTATGTTTCTTTCTATATATACATATATTGACATATTAATGGTCATTTTTCTTTAATTATAATAAAATGTAAAATGAAATAAGTGTTCGAAAATGTGGAATATTACATTATTACTCGGTTTTATTATGATAATTGTAATAATAAAAATTCACAAGGAACTTATATACACAGAGTTCTTACCAATACTAAGAGGCAAATGCTAGATAACATGCATATTTCGTCAGTATATTTTGAAAATACGTATATTTACACTAATCACTACGATATTAGCATAAAAATAAACAAAAGTTAACAACAAAGAAAACTTGGACTTGGGTCAAAAAAAACTTGAACTTTGTGAAAGAACAATTGAGATTTTTTAAAAAACCCGTTATACCTAAAGTAAACTAATCTACGTTATAATAGCGCAGTTGCATCATTCTTGATGCGACACGTCATCGATATGTGAGTCCCACTTTTAAAAAGTGTGAAAAAATTGTCAAGTCTGTGATTCGAACCCGGATTATTGAGATCTAAACAACAGCACTGAGCTAAAGAATTCTTTGTACATTGATGGCTGAAACAAATATATATTTATGAAGGTCGGAAACCTTTGCTTTTTCGGTTTTCTCTGTGGGACCCACACTTATTATTTTATCTAATGATTTAATAAATACTTTATAACTCACGTTTTGAAATGAGATTCGTTAAAAAAAAACCCAATAAACCTCTTTGGTCTGTAAGCGTTCTCTTCAATGGAAGTTTAGGGCTTTCAATTTTTAATCATCGGTTCATGACTCATCTAAGAAACACAGATCGGCTCTTTGAGTTTTATGAATCAGTTTTTCTTCTTTAGTCTCTACATCTCCCCATCTTTAATAAATTCATCATCGGTTCTTTTATTTTGCCTGATAAATCATGATTGTGTGGTTTTAATTTTCTTTGGTCATCCTTAGCTTGCACCCTTTGATCTAACCAAGAAGAAGAAGAAGACATTTGTCGTTCAGGATGCTATCAAGGACTCAGCTGAGTCACACGGGAGACATACTATCCGTTGCCTGATTGTTCAAAAAGAGTTTATGTGCTGTGAAACATATTTGTTTATTTTCATCAGTTGCTTTATTTAATCTTTTTCCTGCAAATAATGATGGCTTTGATAGTTCATTCACGGGAGCCAAGAAGTAAAAGAAGAAGAAGCCAGTGAGTGTTTGACATTTTCTGTCTTCCTGAGTTTTTTTTTTTCCATTCATTAAACTTGGATTTTGAAGATTATGTCCCTCACATTCTTTTTATTTTGATGGTTGTTAGGTTGAATGAAGATCATTGAATAAAGAAAATGTTGATGCTCCTCAAGATTTGGAGGGTACTTTATATTTTTTTCTTTGATAATTCTAGCGACATAAATTTGAACCTTACAGAGGGTATATTGCAGAGCATCCTAATGATGAGGAAGAGGTGGAGGGAATTGATCTGCACCAGCAACGTTACCCGTGGGAGAGAAGTGACATGGATTACTTATACGACGAGGTAAGCATATCATTAGATGGTTTGTGGTCCATCTTTGAGAGCCGTCGATTGTAAGTGTCTATCATTTTGAAGTTGTACGACACTAAGATGTAAAGAATTACTAATCACGATTACCTTACTAGCAGAGTTCTTTTGCACAGCTATTGTCAATGGAATTAACACTGGAAATTGATGGTGCTATATTTCATGTTCCAAATGCTAACGCAAGCTCCAATGTTGATTCTCAGCTTTAACATGCCAAAATCACAATGCAGTGGGTGTTGTAAGGTAATTCAGTAGGCACAAATGTTCAGTTGAAAAAAATTCTAAACTGTATTTATGCATCAAACTTATCATCCGTAACATAATAATATGCTTTTTCTGTGCTAGGAACCGTTTGTAAATAAATGTCTCAGATGTATATGACTGCTTAGTTTGTTGCTTTTGACAGTGAAATCACTAAGCTTGCAATGTGTCAGGACAGCAAAAGCATCTCAACTGATGGTTAGCTTTACAATTTCGTTGGTTTCTTTTTCCTATTATGTTGGACGGATTATTTTAGCTAACAAATATCGCAACAGAGCGCTGGCAATAACTCTAATAGATTTATATATACATTTAGAATTGGAAGTTTGGTGAGAACAGGAACAAGTACTTCTGTCACGCTATTGGACAGTTATACACCATTTCAAGAGAATTGATTTCTTATATTTCTCATAATCAGTAAGATTTTAACTGTTTTGTCTACCTTGCATTCATACCTCATTCTCCATCTAACTTCTCGGTGCTACTATATAATGATCAAGTCATTTTCTGCACAAATAGGCAAGTGGGGATGTTACGTTGGGTGCTTGGTTTATTGGGCTTGGCTATACAAAGTCTGTTGTGACTCTAAAACTTTTACCTCATTTAACATTGATTCTGGTTCTTGGAAGATTTACAGATTGTGAATGAAAGGCACAAGCAGGGAACATATGTGTAGCTGCTTTCGACTCGACATGTAGCGGTATCTGCAGATCCGTTGATCCCATTGTGGAGGTTAACTTGCAATGTGTTGACCTGGAAATCATTATTTGGAAGCTACATTTCGAGGCATTTCCTCAACATATAAATAGACCATAGACAGAGTTTGATATTTGTAATACTCAGTGATCATGGAGTCTGCAGAAAACAGTCATTTTGCATATTCTATATGGAACCAAGAGATATGTCCTTTGTTTGATGATTGTATTATGATAGCTACTAACATAGGAGATGACTAGAGAAAGAGAAATTAGTATGAAACTCTTATATGGATGGTTTTTGTAAACACATTTGAGTTTATTAACAGTTGTGACAAGCAATTATGTTTATAGTAAAGGAAACCCGTCAATAACAAATGCGCCTGTTTTTTTGTTGTTTGGGATTGAAATAGCTTATGGGTTTTCTAAATCAATATAATTTATATGACTAAAGCTATCTTGGATGATAAAAAGAAGGATTGCAAGTTTAATAACTTCTACTTTAGACTTTAATTTCAACTAAATTATAATCAGTCTTTTATCCATATCATCTTAGTTATAATCGTAAGGACTTATTAGAATAAATAAATAGTTTCAACAATATTTAATATGTGATTTAATAAACAAAAGAATATGTAGGATTTTTAGGATTTAAAGAGATTGGAGACAATAGTTAATGAATATGAAAAAAATACGAAGCAGATGATGAAAAATGATTCAAGCAAATTAGTGGCAACACAGAGCTAAGCGAGATAAAAATATCAATCAATAAAGAATGAAAGAAGAATGAGCAGGGTTAAGTTATTACACAAGCCAAAACTAAGACAAATCAAACGACAGAACGTGAAAACAAATGTAAACAAGACAAGAGGAGATGGTGAAGATAAAATGCATTGAAAAACTGAATGATAAATTAGTAAGCAAGAAACAAAAATAGATTAAAATGCAAAAACTCCGCGCCAACGATCTCTAGCATATCTAATGCCAATAGTCAATGCTTAACATTGAACTTATGTTTATTACCTTGGTACTCAAAAAAAGTAGTGGACGACTTGTATAACCACAAATACTTTCTCCGTTTCACAACTATAATATTTCTGAATTGTTCACACATATTAATAAAGAGTATTACATTAAATAATAAAAAATTCATAGAAAATAAAGGTTCTATCTGTATGAAACAATTTTGCCCCAAAACTTTTAACTTCGTAGAAATTAGGGAGTATTAAATAGATTTCATAAATTGCTAACTACCTTATTGATAAATCTATATCTAAACAATGTTTACAATAACTACAGAAGACCAATGTTATAGTGCAACAATTTTCGTAAGAACAACATTAAAAGAAAGGGAGGAGAGATTTTACCGCAAAAATATGATTCCTCGGCTATGATTACACAAATATATATTCCTCGGTGTTTTGATTTGGTCTCCTGATTAATGATGTTGCATTTTTTATCCCTCATTCTTTAGACTATAAACAAATAGGATTGTACATATATTTAGAAGATACAACGACAGTATAAGAAAATAACAAGATTCCGAGATAAATCAAATATAAAACACTTAAACTAAACACACATTACTTCTACAGATCTACTTCAACTTTCGTTTTGAGAAAATGGCAGACCTCATAAAAACAACAAGACTCTGTTCAAATAAATACAACCTCAAGAAATTATTACAATAATTAATTTAGACATTGTGATAATATATGTTTGACAGATAATTATTACTCAACTATTTCGATATAGAAACAATCATCAAACAATAAACTTAAAACAAATAAAAAATCCTGCAAAAACAATAAACTTAAAAGTGAATAACAATCCCGTGCGAAAGAAAATCCTCCCGTGGGTCAAAAAGATATACAAAATTTATTTTTACAACATATAATTTTTAATATTTTCATACATATTAAAAAACACATTAGATATTAATTACTAATTTATAAATTTTATAATTAAATATATCTCAAAACGTTTAACCAATAAAAGTTTAATAAATACCTTTTTTAAATTTACAATTTATCAATAAATAATAAATTGAAAATGTAAAAAATCTATCTTTATGAAATTTTATTTTAAACATGAATTTTTTGAAGCGAATGAAATAAATTTAAAACAATAAATACAGAAACAAAATTAAAAAAATATGTAAAATTAAGATTGCAATATAATATAATTTGAAAAAGATAATAAAAGTAAAATAAAATAGAAAAATCAAAGGATTTATACCGTCAAAATGCAAAAGTTTTAATATAAAATTTTCAATAACCCTATTATAAATTTTATTTGTCACAATGAAATTTGGAACTGGATATCAAACAATTTCAAACGAAATGATATAAAAACGAAAAAAAGATATAACAGTTTACACATAATTTATAATCAAACTTTTAAAAATAAAAATCAATACTAATTAAAATATTTAATGAAATCTCAGAAGAGATTATATTCTCATTTATTTGGTTGTATATATTTTCCTAAACTATTAAAATAATTTCTTTTAAACAAATCCAATGATTAAAATAAAATGTCTTTCCAGTAAGCTTTGACTAATAAAAAAAGTAGACGGAAATGTGCACAATAATATATAGTTTACGCTATTAATTAGGATTAAAAGTTCTGCAAACAATGGAAAAGTTTTAGTACCCTGGTAATGAAAATCCAAATATTGTATATTTTAATTCAAATGAAATTTAGAGTCTTCTCAAAAAAACCAATTTTTATTTACGTGTTTTCCAAATTTTGACAATAAAAACATCTTGGTAACTAATATTTTCTGATCAAACTGGCGACTAAAACATAAATATCATTATGAATATCTTTCTCCAAAACCTTAAATCATATGCTTAAGAGTTAAGACCAAGCAAGAAATAGTTAATATATGCTCATATTTATTCCTAACAAACAATAGAACTTCTTCTACCAAAACCTAGTATCACTGGTGAGCACCAAAAACACAATTCCCAACACAATAACACTATTTCCAACCCAACCGGGTAGCTGATGTTTGACCTGCCAATTTCCTACCAAAGCTGATAGTTTCCTTTTGAAAAGTATACAATTATTAATTATTAGATACAAATTATTCAACCGCAAATAGCATACAACTCTATCAGGATTATGCCGTATAAGCAAAAATCCAAAATAAAAAAAAATACTTACAGATAAGTTAACCAGCAATCAAACTAATAAGATAGCATATCTCAATACAAACAGAAATAAATAATTCCGCGCGAATCGCGGACTGACCCTAGTTAGTTAATATTCCCTCGTCTCCAAATGAGAGATGTTGATTTCGTCTTACGTGTCGTCTTCTTCGCTGTCAGATAGCACTTCGGTGACATACATAGATCTTTTGGCCCATAATGTATTTCTTTGTTAAATACTTCTTCCCTTCGGTAAGTTAAATTCTCTCCCTGTGAGAATATAAAACTCATGCATCAGAAATTTCACTCGGACATAACTAATATAAAAAAATTGGGTTAATCTACTTATCGCCAATTGTTTTTAATTTGAAAGTCCATAAAACTTAACATGGTATCAAACTATGAAGCACAACTCGAGCTCGAAATCAGTCAGACCCAAAAAAGACATGATCGATCGTGAACCTTCTTGACCCAAAATTGGTCCAACCGGTCTGACCTGAATCCGATAATTTTCGTGATTAATAGTCAAAGAACAATCATCCTGGGAAAGAGTGTGAGAATATAAAGCTCTCGCATCAGAAATTTCACTTGGCCATAACTAATATATAAGAGATTTGGGTCAATCCACTTACAGTCAATTGGTTTTAAGTTAGAAGTCTAGGAAACTTAATAGTCTCTCTCAAAAATATTTATTTCTTGTAGACTATTTAGGTCTTTTTTTGCCACCTCCACGGCGTCAGCGCTCTACCGGTACTGTGAACTTTTTTTGTTTTCTTCCTCTTATGTTTGAGCCTCGTTTTGTTTGGAAAATTCTTTGGTTTATATATGTTCATGGTGTCGGTTGTTGCAGCTGCGGTGGCGTTGTGGTGGTTATGGGGTTTTTAGATGTCTTGGCTCCACAATAAAGATATGTGAGCACCGTATATCGGCTCATGTCCTCTTGCATTGCTCTAGTAATCCTTTTAGATCCACGGCGGTGAGGGTGTCTCGGTTCAAGAAGCGAAGTGGATATAATTTTTTAGTGACGAAGCAAGACTTGGGAACGAGGTTTTTTTCGTTACATAACCATTTGTGGGGATTCTCTCTCTTTTGTAATTTTCTTTGAGGATGGCGAACAGAGATTTCGAGGTGCAGCTTTCTAGTGGTGATGGGGCACTACAAGAAAACAACGGCATACTGAGGGAAAAAATCGTCGGTATGTCGTCGGAATAACGCTATTCCGACGACATACCGACGAAAAAAGTCATCGGAAATAACTCCTCGAAAATTCATTTTTCCTCGAAAATCCCTCGGAAATTTCCGACGGAATTCCGAGGAAAAGAATTTCCTCGGAATATTCCGATGACTTTTTTCGTCGGAAATTCCTCGGAATATTCCGAGGAAGATGTCGTCGGAATATTCCGAGGGATACACTTCCTCGGAATATTTCCAAAATTAAAAAAAAATTATAAATTTATTTTTTAAAATTGAAATTCGAAAATATAAAATTAAAATTGAAATAGAAAACATATTTAAAATACAAAAAATAATAAAATAGTTTTTATAAATAAAAAAATGTTTTATAAATACAAAATTAGTTTTAATAAATATAAATATTTTTATAAATATGAAATCATCTTTTTATAAATACAAAATAGTTTTTATAAATACAAAACATAATAAAATAGTGTTTATAAATCAAAAAAATGTTTTATTAATACAAAATTAGTTTTAATAAATATAAATATTTTTATAGATATGAAATCATCTTTTTATAAATACAAAATAGTTTTTATAAATAAAAAAATAATAAAATAGTGTTAATAAATCAAAAAATGTTTTATAAATACAAAATTAATTTTAAAATATGAAATCATCTTTTATAAATCCAAAAATCGAATTTATATACAAAGAACGTTTTGTATATTTAAAAATAGTTTTTATAAATACAAAAATAAAAAAAATAGTGTTTATAAATCAAAAAAATGTTTTATAAATACAAAATTAGTTTTAATAAATATAAATATTTTTATAAATATGAAATCATCTTTTATAAATCCAAAGATCGAATTTATATACAAAAACGTTTTGTAAAATCGAATTTATATAGAAAAAACGTTTTGTAAATACAAAAATAATAAACAATTTATAAAAAAAGTTCTAAATCAATTCAACACAACCAAATCACAATTCTAAACCTATTACACAACAAATCACAATCCTACCCAATCACCCTAACAAAAATCTATCAAAAAACTTCTAAAATCATCAAATCTACTTAAAAACCTAACAAATAGGACCTAAGAGAGTGGGATAGGGTCCTTACATGATTTGTAAGGGAATGGAAAGGATTCGCCGGAGAGATCGTCGCGAGAGAAGGTGGAGAACGCCGTAAGGAGAGAGAGATCGCCGGAGAGGAAGAAGAGAGAAATGGGGAAGAAGATGCGGTTCGAGTTTATAAAACCTTGGGTATGACGGATATTTTCCGTCGGAATTCCCTCAGTATTTTCAATTTCAATTTTCGCGAAATATTTGGCGGCTTGTTTGCCTGGTTAAATGAAAATATTCCGAGGAAATTCCGACGGCCACTTAAATATCCGTCGGAATTTCCTCGGAATATTTTCATTAATTTGAGGAAAAAGAATATCATGTGCATGTATTTCTATTAATTTATATTGTTCCTCGGAATTTCCTCGGAATATTCCGAGGAAATACCGAGTAACTAGTGTTTGAGGTTTCAAAACATCAATTTTTTTTTGTTGTATTTCATTTCTTATACAATTGTAATGCATACCATTGAGGATTCTTTGTATAGATGAGCATAAACCATGAAATAACAAATTTCAAAACGAATTGAAAGTATTCCCTTTACCGTTCATTAAAGTGTATAAGTGTTTCTCTTATGTTGTGGGGATTTCGTTCATACAATCGAAAAAGTGTTTATTATAGGGTAAGGAACAAATTTTTGACTTCATAATCAGTCTAAGACACTTAATAAGGGTTATATAAGTGTTATTCAAACCGCAAAACGTGTTTTCGGTTTAAAAACCCTATTTCCTCGGAATTTCCTCGGAATATTCCGAGGGAATTCCGAGGAAACCCTTATCTTCCTCGGAATACTCCGAGGAAATTCTGAGGAACACTTGATAAACTCGAACGTTTTTTTATAAACGCATCGATCGATCCGTTGATGTTCAAAAACACATCGATCGATCGAGTATATCAAGTGTTCCTCGGAATATTCTGAGGCTTTTCCGAGGAAACAGGGTTTGGGGGTAACAATATGATCGATCGATTAGATTATCCCATCGATCGATGTGGATATCCAATAGATCGAATGAACAAAATCTCGAACGTTTTTTTATAAACGCATCGATCGTTGCGTTTATGTTCAAAACCGCATCGATCGATCGAGTATATCAAGTGTTCCTCAGAATTTCCTCGGAATATTCCGAGGCTTTTCCGAGGAAACAGGGTTTGGGGTAGCAATGTGATCGATCGATCCCAAAATGGATCGATCGATCACCAAGATGGACCAAAGCGTAACAATGTGATCGATCGATTAGATTATCCCATCGATCGATGTGGATATCCAATAGATCGAATGAACAAAATCTCGAACGTTTTTTTATAAACGCATCGATCGATCCGTTTATGTTCAAAAACGCATCGATCGATCGAGTATATCAAGTGTTCCTCGGAATTTCCTCGGAATATACCGATGGAATTCCGAGGAAATTCCGAGGAAACCAAATTTAGGGTTTCCTCGGAATATCCTCGGAAATTCCTCGGGAAATTCCGAAGATTTCATTTTCCGTCGGAATGTCCGTCAGAATATCGCTGTTTTCTTGTAGTGGGGGTGAGTCAGTTTGTGGAGTACGGTCTAGGCTAATCCAAACGCTAATTCTGAATCGCAAAAACCAGTTTGTTCTTGTAGAGCTCACTCTACCCGCACTTCTTCTTTTCTATTTTTTCTTCTTTTTTTTCAAATCCAGTGGCCTCGAAATCGTGTTTACGTGGTGGTGGTTACGGTGAGGGCGTCCTTGCGTGTTTATCCTCTCCTTTATTTGCAGACCGAGACTTCTACTCTTCGTCCGAAGCAACATATTGTTCCAGCAAGAGATCCGCGGATTTCCAGCGGTAAATGGCTGCAGCCGATGTGGTACCTGCTTCGGCGGAAAAATTCCGACAAGCCTATCAGTTACAATTTCTGGTTTTCCTCTCCCAAAAAAATCAGTTTGTTTTGGTTTAGTTTAGGTACTCGGTCTAGGATTTTAGCTTATATGTTTTTTTTTCTTTGTGTCTTTAATCTCAATCTTGTTTGTTGTTTCAAAAACCCAATTTTTTTTTATGAAAGCCTTTTAAAAAGTCTCTTATGCGCAAATACAATTAAAACAAATGAAATTAATAGGACCATATCCCCTCTATATTAATCCAGGAGCATTACAACTATTGAGTGTACCCACGTGTCATCACTACGATAATTTTCAGAATCCTTAGAAAATATATGTCGGTTCATTTAAATATAGAGTATACTTTTAATTAAATTAACTATCATATTGATTAGTAGTGCATAAAAAATATTATCCATTATTTTCTTAAATAAAAGCTAAGAAATTGCATAATATGATTAACATATATATGACAATTAATTATTTTGAATAATAAAGATATGATAATAGTTTTTGTATCTTCCATCATTTTTTTTAATTTATATTATTAAAAAAGTAAACAATCACATTAAACATATAATAAAAATTTAGATTTTTTTGATATATGGTATATTTTGAATTTTTAAAAACGACTATAAATTACTAAAACTGTTAAGAGTCTTACAATGAAAATTTTGTGAACAATGGTTTTATTTTTTTTATAAAAAAGATACTAATGATCATAAAATCACATGAATATGAAGTATCATTCAATAGATATTAAGATTATATATATTAAGATTGTTCACCCCCTGCCATTAGTCGAAAGGTATTCCAAACTCGGGTCAGGCAGTGTGGTTGCCAGTTCACTCTGTAGCACTAAGTGTGTTCCTCCCGAGGCCGACTGGATCAGCCGATAGGGTTTATCAAAAAAAAAAATTACAAAATTTCACTAACATGAATATTTTAATTTTAAAATTTGCATTAAATTTTTTTAAATGATTATAAATTACTAAAACAATTAAAAAATCTCACACTAAAAATTTTCTGATTAATTGTCTAATTTTTTTGTTATAGAAAATATAAAAATGTTAATAAAATCATATGAGTATGAACTAAGAAGCTTCAATTAAATATTCATATTAAACTATGCTATATGTCTATGTCAATATCATTTAAATTTATTTATACACCATATAAAATAAATAAGATGATTGCTTTGATTTCATTTTTGCAATTGAAAATTTACAAAGGAAGACTTCCATAGAAGTCTACGTTACAACAGACTTCTTTGGAAGTCTTCCTTTGTAAATATCGGCTTACTTTTGTTAAGAAAAAAATCTCAAAAATACCAGAGAAAACTTACCGGTAAGTCTTCTAGGATAAACAAGTTAGTTTTGGAATTGACCGAACTGTGTCAGTAATTTGTCTTTTTCTAGAAGACTTACATGGAAGTCTTCCACCAGAAAAATAAAACTTAAATATTATATTTAACTAGACGACTTCCATGTAAGTCGTCTCAGGTTACTTTTGCAATTGAAAAATAAAAATTAAATATTTAATTTTAATTAGACGACTGCAGAAGACTTACACGAAAGCCTTTTGTGATAACCAAGGTTTGCCAGAATCTCGGAATAAATTCTAGAAGACTTCTGCGTAAGTCGTCTTGCAGAAGACTTACATGGAAGTCATCTATTAAAGTTAAATATTTAAATTTTATTTTTCAATTGCAAAAGTAACCCAAGACGACTTTCACCGACAGTGAGAAGACTTCCATCAACAGTGAGAAGACTTCCACCGAGAGTTTAGAAGACTTACAGGGAAGTCATCTGGTGGAAGACTTCCGTGTAAGTCATCTAGAGAAAGTCAAACTTCTGACACAATTCGGTTAAATTGCAAAATTAACTTGTGTACCCTAGACGACCTACCAGGAAGTCTTCTCTGGTTATTTCGAGATTTTTTTGTTAACAAAGAAAAGTTGGAAGACTTCCAGAGAAGTCGTCTCTAAAACACACACATAAAGTCAATTGCAAAACTAACTTTTGTATTGACCAGAAGACTTCCGTATAAGTCTTCTACGACCAGAAGACGTCCAGTGAGCTAACTTGATTAGCTTCTCCGATCACACATAACTTCACCACGAAACAGACCCACTTCTTCGTGACCAAGAATCATAAGTTTGAACCTTACAAAGTTTAGAATCAAAATCTTGGATTTTTTTTATGAATATAGAGAGAAAGTGAAAGAGATGTAGTTTGTGTGCATAAGTAATAAGATATGAAGAGTAAAAATCGAAACTTTGATGCATTAAGAGCTTTAATTTGGTTGTTCATGGTTGGTTGGTGTATTGATAGCAATTGCAATATTGTAAATACTTGATGAAGATGAGGATGATAGAGGCAAACGCTCATTTCCGGGAAAAAAAAAATGACATTTTCGTGAATAATCCGAACTTCTGGGGTGAATAGGGCAAATGAAAGTTTCAAAAAAATCATGGGTTAGTTTTGTATTTGACTTTTTGTTTTGCGTTCTATTCGGAAAAAAAAACCTTTATTCTTCACCAAAATGTGTTTGCATGTTTGGTTTGGCAGACAACACTATTCTATGCACATGACATGAAGAGTCAAAATATGCCTAAATATATACCAGCCATTATTCCCATTTGAATCACTAAATATTTAAGAATAATCAGTTTTTTGTAATATATGTGATAGTATTTGCTTGTAATGGATACTTGACTTCAGATTTTTGGGTTTAAATTTATATATAAAAAAATCTACTATACTAAAATTATGTATATCCTGATTCTATTAAATTTGGAAAATTGATGACTCCATAATGATATATTAGTGGACACATGGCCGTAATCAGTTGGAGAACGAGCCAGAGAAGCATTTGCAAAAGTTATTCATTGGACAAAAATCTTCAACTTCACAAAAGCTCTAAAATCGAAAAGTGGAGAAGAAAGAGTAAGAAACAACAACATTTTTTGTGGTTTTGGTAACTTTGACTTTGACGCACCACATCGTTGAAATTAAGCTTTTCAGCGACAATTACCATTTTATTTTGTTCTCTAAAGCAAATATTTATTACTCCTTTTTCTGAAAGAAATACTTACAACTCCTTTTTAAAAAGATTTATGTTTTACAAAAAAAAAATGTTTCAAAAAGATACATTTTTACATTTTTAATGCATTATTTAATGATACATATAAACTTCAAAAAATATAATATGTTTATTGAAATTCTATTAGGTAGAATTACAGGAAATAGTTAAATAAATAAAATAATACATTAGTAATCAAAATTTAATATGTTTGAAAATTTTAAATCATACATTTTAAAAAATAGAAAAATAATATCATCGTTATTAATTTAGTTGGACCAATCATTTATTTAGGAAACATATGATAGGTGAGTGTAATAAGTTGAAAATATAATGCTATGAGTTATTAACTTATTACCAATAACCAACCTGAAATTGAAGTCAACTATATGAAAAAAGGAAAAAAATATTTATTTGGTTGAGATAAATTAAATCTAATTGCATATGCATTTGTCATCGAAATGACTTGTTTCTTGATAATGCTAATGGTGGGCACAAATTGAATATCCAGTCTTTTGGGGTTATTCGTGACATAATAATTAATCATGCGTTATGATTCGGTCCATAGTTAAAAGAATATTCAAATGTCCGAATTTTTTTAATATTTTAAGCAAATGCAGATTTGATTTGTACAAATAAAATAAAAATTTAGTAAAAAAAATTGAAATCTAAAATGATATAATAAAATCTAAAAATATTTATTTTTCATAATACTAATAACTAAGATAATCAATTTAACAAATAAAAACTTTAAAGTTACATAAATATAATACTATATAAACTAAATATGTAATTTTTTAAATATATGTATATATATGCATATAACGGATCATATCATATACATGTTCATAAAAATATTTGTGATTTGCTTTATTTCTTAAAGATATTACATATTAATATTTACATTTCTTTGTAAAATTACGAATATCCTGATTATTTTGTTCGAATCAAAATCGATAATGAAACAAATCAAAATTTACGGATATTCTGTCTAACCCTAAATAATGTCGTGGTCTTTTTTTTCTCAAAAACAATTATGCAAGGCACATATGGTGTGATCGCGCATAAATCAAAATGTCGAATCTTCATTGGCTTGAGGAATTTTAAAGATGTTAACTTTAGTAGCAAGAAAAAAATATGTTCTGGTTGAAATATAGGGAAGATTTATTTCTAACAAACATAAACAATACTATTGTTTATCAAAACTTCAATTGTTAAAAGATATATTTGCACACCAAAATGCTTTTTTAAAAAAAAAATGGTTCAACATTCAATGCATATATATTGATGATTCATTTAGCAACATCATGATTTAGAAAAAAAAAAGATATCTCTTTAAGAAAACGCCTATACTCAAACTTATTTATTTTTAAAAAAATATAATAATAGTTGAAGGTTCATTAGTCTAGCTAGTAGTTTAACTAATGGTTCATTAATGCTTCTAAATCATGAAATCCAAGGCTTAAATCCCAAATAATGCAAATTAAATAATGTAAATTATGAATATTATAGGAAAAATGGTTTCAAAGAAATCTTCAGCATAGTGAATCTCATTAGGTCTAAAGTTCAAATCCGCGGAATATTATGGAAAATGGTTTCAAAAAGATTTCCATCATGATACATACGATCAAGTGTGAATCTCATCACGTGACTCGAATAGTGCTGTGAGATATGGATGATATAATTACCGTTTTAAAATCGTTTATCTAATATTCTCTGCTTTATAATAACATAATTAACTAGACCTTAAAATATATAATAATATACTTTTGACTAATTATCTATAATAATTTAAGCCAGAAATTTTGGTCTAGTAATCAGGTTTTAACCCACTGGTTCATAGAGAATGGAATATGAAATGTTTAAAAGTAAAAGCATGGAATGTGAATGGTAAAAAAAAAGTGATGAAAAAAAAATGACGGGTTTCGTATGAATGAGAAGAGAAAGAGTCAACTCGCGAGTATCGTGTAGAACTCGAAACAAAGCGAGTGAGAAGGATAAGGAATGTGAGAGATACGCGACGAAGCGAACAGTTATTTTTTTCTTTTAAATATACCCCACACAGGAATCTTCTAGCTTTCCTCTTCCTTCAATCAATCTTCTTCGTCTTCTTCATCTCTTTCTTTAGAAAGTTGAAAACACTACTCTCTAAAGAAATGGGTTCTTTAGGAGATGAACTTAGTTTAGGACAGAGGAGACACAGTTCTTCCGACAACGACCCGTGTGTTTCCGAAAAAAGCTTCAAAGATCATGAATGTTGCGGTGGAGAAAGGTTGTAAACTAGAGGAGCATGTTAAGAAGCTCGAAGAAGAGAAGAGGAAGATCCAAGGCAGTGAACTGGAGCTTCCTCTCTGTTTACAGATTTTAAACGATGGTTCGTCTGATTCATCGAGTATCATCAGAAGGTTGCTGAAACTTTGTTTTATCTCTCGATCATGAATGACTGTGTTTGTTTTCGTGCAGCGATTTCGTATCTCAAGAAAGAAACAGAGACGGATACTCAGCCATTGTTAAAAGATTTCATCTCTCTCAGTAAACCAATTCGAGAAGAACATGACGAAGAAGGAGAAGAGCTTTTCAAGGAGAAGAAGTTTCAGCTATGGAGAGAAAATGATCACATCTCAAACGCGAGATTCTCAGACACGAAGATCAAGAACACGCTAGAGATTGAGGTAATAAGAACCCTGAAGACTTAAAAACATGTTTTAAGATGGGACAAGGATTTGAGTTTGAGAGTTGTGTTTTATTTTGATCCAATTATTGCAGAGAGATGAGGAGAAATCTTCAAATAGCTTATATATGTTGTTGAGTCCTGGCATGACGACTCCAAAGGGAAGAAGAAAACTAGTTGCCTCTAGCTTTGTGCCACAGCCACCACCGTATCTTCAGCAGCAAGCGTTGCGGAAGCAAAGAAGGTGTTGGACACCTGAGTTACATCGCCTTTTCGTTGATGCGTTGCAACAGCTCGGTGGTCCTGGAGGTATAAAAAGACAATCCATCTTCTTGTTCTTGAAGTTTTGTTTACTTAAAACAGAATGTGTTGTATGTAATCTTTGTGTCTGTTTGAGATAACAGTGGCAATTCCTAAACAAATCAGAGAGCATATGCAAGAAGAAAGCCTAACCAATGATGAAGTCAAGAGTCATTTACAGGTACATACTAAAAGAAAACAGGTTAAGATCTTTGATTCTTTTAATGGCTCTTACTAACAACCCATTTTTGTCTCTTATATTTAGAAATACCGTTTACACATCAGGAAGTCTGACTCGAATCTGGAGAAACAATCAGTAGTTGTTTTAGGATTTAACTTGTGGAATTCATCATAAGAAGAAGAAGAAAGTGGTGAAGGAGGAGAAACATCAAAGAGAAGCAATTCGCAGTCGGATTCTCCTCAAGGTCCTTTGCAGTTACCTTGTACAACAACCACAACATGTGGTGATAGTAGCATGGAAGATGCTGAAGATGCTAAATCTGAGAGGAGAGATTGAGATCTCCATAAATCTCAAGATCCTTTTTCAAGAACCAAACTCTTGATTCCCTTTTTGTTAGTTTGGATTCACTTCTAGTGAATGAGAATATAATCACAGAAAAGAATATAGATTTATTTTTATATATAGAGAGAGAAAGATAGAGACAGAGAGGGAGCAAACGAGTGAAGGATGTGGTTGATCAAATTATTTGCAGAGATTGTTAGGACTTAGGAGGTCTGTTTTTGTGTACGGCTTTTTGGTTGGGTTTAAAAAATTGAGGCATTGCCCAAGTAATAATATTGTTTTTGTTATGGAAACGTCGTATTGCAAACGGGGGAGGCGCAAAATTTGTTGACTTTAATATCATTATGGATCCCGCTGTCACTATGCATGTACAGTAATTTTACTTTTCATTTCTATATAAACGATCGTTTCAATCGTTTGTAAGACACACTATCATTCTCTTTCTAATAACACATCTTCTCTTCTTATCAGTGTTACCTTCTTCGTACGGCTATAAAATTTTGCCCTTATTTAAATTTCTGCGATATAATAAAACACCAGTTCTTTTTATAACACGTTATCAGCACGATCACTCTGCGATTCGGTAAAATTTATTTGTATCATTTATACTCTGTTATAATGGTCGGTATACCGCCTCTACTATTATTTATATCATGTTATAATGGCCGGAATACCGCCTATATTATTTACTAGTAATTTAATTTATATATTGGTCGGCCGAGCCGTCTTATATTTTGTTTATTATTAATTGGTCGGTCGAGCCGCCGTATAATTTATTTATTACTCTGCATTGATCGGCTGAGCCGTCGCATGATTTGTTGTCATAACATAAATATTTCATTGCCATAATTTTTTTTACTTTTATGAAATTTTATAGATTTGATTGACTGTTTAATACGATATTTTCAGACTGATTTTTGGTGCACTCGATTTAACACCAACGGTCACAAAGAAAAAATTCCAAAAATTTCCCATTTCTCCAACGGTCATGAACAGTAATTTTTATCTATAAATACAACTCATTTTCACTCCATTTCATCATCCAAAACATTTCATCTTCTCTCAAAAATTTCAAATCGCTCTCCTCCGATTTTTCATTTCAAGAAAGATGATTCACACACTTTTGTTTTTATGTGCCATTTTTATTTGTGTTTCTATTAATGGTTTATTCGTTGGAGAATTTACTCCAAGTGAATTTAAGATGAATATCGGTTTAATTTTCTTTACATCGCTTCTCCGTGTAATTGCTTGCATGATTAATGTAAACGGTTCCTTTTAATATGAATAATATTCTAATAATTTTTATTTATGTGTTTTAGAAATACAAATGGCAAACATCGAGAAACTCCAGTTCCCGGCTCTGAAAGTAACCGGCGAAAACTATGTCAGATGGGTCACAAATGTGAAACCTTATCTTGTAATAAAAAAGATAACCGAAGCGATAAAAGTCGGTAACAAATCGCCACCCGAGCATATAGCCGAAGCGATAATCTTCCTGAAGAAGCACTTAGATGAGAATCTAACTCACGACTATGGAGACGTTGAGGACCCAGCCGTACTATGGCAAGCCTTGAAAGACAGATTCGATAATCAAAAGGAAATCAATCTCCCTCACGCTCTTGAAGAGTGGAAAACCCTGAGGTTTCAGGATTTCCAAAGGGTTAGAGATTACAATTCTACTATTTTGAGGATAGTTGCACAATTAAAATATTGTGGTAACCCTGTCACCGAAGCAGAAATGCTTGACAAGACATACAATACTTTCCACAAAGAACACAACGTCTTATCCCGAATTTACAGAAAATATGGGTACACCAAATTTTCTGAATTGATGGTAACACTCATGTTGGCTGAAAAGAACGATGAGTTACTAATCAAAAACCATAATTCCCGACCTACGGGAGCCAAGGCATTTCCCGAAGTGAATGCTACGGCGGTAGAATATTCGGGAAGGAGAAACCAGACCAACCGAGGTCGTGATCGGCGTTTCAACAACAAACGTGGAAAGCCTTACTATCCTAAAAGTATTAGATCTAACAAATGGGTTAGATCTGAACAACCTCCTAAAGGCAAAGAAACCGAAGAGGATACCACAAAGAAAAGTGAGACTGTATGTTACAGATGTGGATGTAAAGGACATTGGTCCCGTACCTGTCGTACTCCCCCACATTTGTGCAAGTTATATCAAGAGTCCATAAAAGGAAAGGCTAAAGAGGTGAATCTCACGGAAAACGTTGAAGGGACCTCATACCTTGAATCCTCTGATTTCGCAAATGAGCTGGACTAGAATACTCTTGAAGAGTACGGAAATGTTTCTAATAAGACTACTGAATAGTCCTCATTTGTAATGTATAATAATTATGTTTTTCAAAGAATAATGTTGTTTTAACAACAATATATGTATAATTATTGTGTGTTTTCTTTATATAATCAATGAATAAATTTCACGTTTCACTGTTGTTTAATGTTTATGATAATTTCAGAAATGGATCAAAACGCAAATGGAACAAAATCAAAGAAAGAGATTCAAGAGATATGTATACTAGATAGTGGAACAACGCACACTATCTTGAGAAAAAATATATATTTCTCAGATATAAAACCAAAAAGAATTATTGTCAATACAATATCAGGTCCTGCAGACGTGATTGAAGGAAATGGTAAAGCAAACTTTACATTGCCAAATGGAACAAAAAATTTCATAACTAATGCACTATATGCTCCAAATTCCAGAAGAAATTTGTTGAGTTTTAAAGACATATATCATCAAGGATATGATACTCAGTCTGTAACTGAAAATAGAAAGAAGTGTATATATATAACTTCTGAAAAATTTGGCAAAAGACACATATTGGAAAAGTTTCCAGAACTTCCTTCGGGATTACACCATACTTATATCAATGCAATCGAATCAAATTTTATGGTAAAACAAAATCCAGAAGATTTTAATTTATGGCATGATCGCCTCGGTCACCCGGGCGCCACAATGATGCGTAGAATCATAGAGAGCTCACATGATCATTCACTGAAAATCCAGGAGATTTCTCAAGGGAATAAAATGACATGTGTTGCATGTTCTCTAGGAAAATTGATCGTAAGGCCATCGCCAACCAAAATCGATAAAGAATCACCAAAGTTCCTTGAAATAATTCAAGGTGATATATGTGGACTGATACATCCACCATGTGGACCATTCCACTATTTTATGGTATTAATTGACGCATCTAGTAGATGGTCACACGTTTGTCTATTATCATCTCGAAACATGGCATTTGCGAGATTTCTAACTCAGATAATCAAACTGCGGACACAGTTCCCTGATTATAATATTAAAAAAGTTAGATTAGACAACGCTGGTGAATTCACATCCCAAGCATTCAATGATTATTGTATGGTAACGGGAATTGAAGTTGAACATTCTGTGGCTCATGTGCATACGCAAAATGGTTTGGCTGAATCTTTAATTAAGCGTCTGCAACTGATTGCAAGACCATTGATCATGAGATCAAAACTTCCAACCTATGTATGGGGATATGCTATTTTGCACGCAGAAACACTCATTCGAATCAGACCGAGTGCATACCACAAGTATTCCCCACTACAATTAGCGTTTGGTCGAGAACCAAATATTTCCCATTTAAGAATCTTTGGTTGTGCAGTATATGTGCCTGTAGCACCACCACAACGAACAAAGATGGGACCACAAAGAAGGTTGGGAATATATGTTGGTTGTGATTCTCCATCAATTATAAGATACCTAGAACCACAGACTGGTGACGTCTTTACAGCACGTTTTGCTGATTGTCATTTTGACGAAAATGTATTCCCAGTTCTAGGGGGAGAAAACAAAAATGTTGGAAGTGATATAAAATGGAGTGTACCATCATTGTTATATCTTGATCCTCCTACTAAAGAGTCAGAACTAGAAGTTCGACGAATTATGCATTTACAGAGTATAGCTAACTAGCTACCTGATGCATTTGCAGATACCAAGACGGTAACTAAATCTCATATACCAGCTGCAAATTCTCCTACTCGTATCAAAATGCCAAATGAACAAGAAAATGAGGATGACACACGAGAGCCAAAAACACGCCTGAAGCGTGGTAGACCTGTTGGTTCTAAGGATAAGAATCCTAGGAAACAGAAGAAAGCTGAAATATATGATGCACCCAAAATAGCAGAAAATATTTTGGAAGAAATAAATGATAAGGACTCTGATGAATCAGAGCATCATGAATCGAAAGATAATCATGAGATTTCTATTAATTACATCCATAATAAAAGGATATGGAAAAGGAATGAAAATGATGACATTGGTGATGTTTTCTCATATCTTATGTCAAATAAGGTAAATGAAGATACCGATGATCCAGAACCGAAATCCATATATGAATGTCAAAAGAGACATGATTGGAATAAATGGAAAGAAGCAATACAAATCGAACTTGATTCGCTTAACAAACGAAAAGTGTTTGGATCTATTGTACTCACACCTGAAGATGTGAGACCAGTTGGGTACAGATGGATTTTCGTTCGAAAACGAAATGAGAAAAATGAGATTACAAGGTATAAAGCTCGCATTGTAGCCCAAGGATTTTCTCAAAGACCTGGTATTGATTATGAGGAAACATATTCTCCTGTAATGGATGCGATCACATTTAGATTCCTGATGAGTCTAGCCGCTGATAAAAATCTTGAGATGCGTCTCATGGATGTTGTTACAGCTTATCTATATGGATCATTAGATACTGATATCTACATGAAAGTTCCTGATGGATTTAAAATGCCAGAAGCATTAAGTTCCAAACCTAAAGAGTTATGTGCAATAAAATTGCAAAGATCATTATATGGGTTAAAGCAATCTGGACGTATGTGGTATAATCGTCTCAGTGATCATTTAATAAAAGAAGGATATGTGAATGACCCTATATGCCCATGTGTTTTCATCAAGAAAACAATATCCGGATTTGTAATAATCGCGGTATATGTCGATGATCTTAACATCATCGGAACTCAAAAGGAAATACAAAAGGCATCCGACTATCTCAAAGGAGAATTTGAGATGAAAGACCTAGGACAGACACAATATTGTCTTGGCCTACAAATAGAACATTCACAAAATGGTATATTTGTGCATCAATCCACATACACTAAAAGAGTGTTGAAACGATTTAACATGGATAAATCAACTCCTCTTATCACCCCGATGGTCGTTAGGTCACTTAATATTGAAAGTGATCTATTTCGACCACCTGAGGAGAAAGAAGAAATACTTGGTCCGGAAGTACCATATCTAAGTGCAATTGGAGCGCTGATGTACCTTGCAAATTGTACACGGCCTGATATATCATTTGCTGTGAATCTTTTGGCAAGATTCAGCTCATCTCCAACTCGAAGACATTGGAATGGGATTAAACATGTTTTTCGTTACCTCCAAGGGACCATTGATTTAGGCTTGTTTTATCCTAAAAGTTCAAAAGGTCAAATGGTTGGTTTTGCAGATGCAGGATATCTTTAAGATCCACACAAAGCCCGATCGCAAACAGGATACGTTTTTACGATCGGAGGCACTGCTATATCTTGGCGTTCCCAGAAACAAACGCTCGTGGCTACTTCTTCAAATCATGCTGAGATCATTGCACTCCATGAAGCAAGTAGAGAATGTGTATGGCTGAGATCAATGAGCCGACACATCTGTTCAAGCAGCGGGATTGGTGAAAATACGGAGCCAACTATTCTATATGAAGATAATGCAGCATGTGTTGCTCAAACAAAGGACGGATATATTAAAAGCGATAGAACAAAGCATATTCATCCGAAGTTCTTCTCATACACTCAAGAGCTCGTAAAGAAGAAAGAGATTGAAGTAAGATATGTCCAATCATGCGACAATGCAGCTGACCTCTTCACAAAATCACTTCCGACTTCGGTATTCAGAAAACATGTTCGTAACATTGGAATGCGTCATCAGAAGGATCTATGACTGCTCATTCGAGGGGGAACTTACGTAGTTGTACTCTTTTTACCTTACTATGGTTTTTTCCATTGGGTTTTCCTAGAAAGGTTTTTAACGAGGCAACAAAGACGTTAAGCGAGAGTGGATAATGACACCGGTCCCCAAGGGGGAGTGTTATGGAAGCGTCGTATTGCAAACGGGGGAGGCGCAGAATTTGTTGACTTTAATATCATTATGGGTCCCGCTGTCACTATGCATGCACAGTAACTTTACTTTTCATTTCTATATAAACGATCGTTTCGATCGTTTGTAAGACACACCATCCTTCTCCTTTTAATAACACATCCTCTCTTCTTATCAGTGTTACCTTCTTCGTACGGGTATAAAATTTTGCCCTTATTTAAATTCCTGCGATATAATAAAATACCAGTTCTTTTTATAACAGTTTTAATGTTTGTTTCATACCTTTTTTATCTTTTTCTTTAAACGAAAATATGAATTAGTTTTCTTTTTTTTTTTATAACAATGAATTAGTTATATTGGTTCGATTGGTTTCTGAAGTTACAATCTATGTTACATGGAAACGGAAGCGGGTACGTGAAAGCGGAAGCGTATGGAATCGTAGAAACAAGATTTTTAAAATAATTAGAAAGCGGGTACGTGTTGGAAGCGTATTCATATATACATATATATAAGATTTTTAAAAATCTACAACTAAAAATTATATGATTTAAATTTAAAATAAAGCATTTATTCATTTATAATAATTTCGAAATGATTTCATATTAGAACTGTGAAAATACATATAAATTAAATTAAAATAAATTATTATGTTAATTATTTTTAATACTTTATAATTAATTGACATAATATATTTGAATATATGATTATCTTTAATAAAAACCTCGATGCATAAAGATGATTTATATTGTTAATTTTTATACTTGTATATTTATATTCTGTCTATTCAATATTATTAAAATTTGGCTTTTATATAAATTAAAAACTATAATTTTATATTTTTATTGATATAAGACATTGTGGTTTTTTTCTTTAAAAGAATGGAAGCGTGATTCTAAAACGGAATCGTAAGCTTCCAACGTGTTCTTAAAGAGAATATTATAGAAGCGTTTTGGAATCGAGATTCCGTAAGCTTCCACAAGGTTCTGATTCCGATGGTTCCGAAATGGGAAGCGGACGTCCGATGAAGCTTCCGTGTAGGTTACAATTACTTAATTCATCATTTGAATATGATCAGACCCTCTATACATAAGAATCTTGATATTGCACACTTGAAGGGAAGTATTTAAACTTGGTGGTTAATTATATCATTCAAGCTCAAGAAACTAGTTATTGTCTGGGGATTTGATAAATTTGGAACCAGATTGGGAGAAGAGTCTGCTGAATGTCTTTAATGGTGGTCACTGTAGGATCCGTCCTTGTTGAGTTGGTGTGAAGCCTAGCTGTTTCTCTCCTTTTATATGAAATAAAAAGAAGCATGATTCTTCCATGCATGTTGAGTTGGAATTTTTCTCAAGTCTTTTCTTTTTCATAAATGTGTTTTTATGATCTGATGTAGTACTGATATTATTATGGCAGATTTGATGATTGACAGTGCTCTTGATATTTTTACAACCAGATCAACGGTCTGCACTATGACTCAAAGTCTGGATTCTTTCAGTGACTCGATCAATAGCTATGTATTAATTATTGAGCTTGTTTTCAAACATAGTTTGTGTACAGTTTACTTGTGTGGGCTTACTTGGGCCGGTGATGCAACGGGAAGTTGGGTTATACAAGACGATGCACACACTGCGGTCAAAACTTCATCAGATAAAAGGAACTTAAGTATCATCGAAAAGCCTGTGCCTTCTTCAGAAGCTGGACCAAGTATGGTGATACCACTTGGGCTTGTTGAACCCGAAAAGAACTATGAAAGGAGCTGCTTCATCTGTTGATGTTGGCAACAACAACAAGAGAGACGAGATGAGAAACCCAAGAATGTATCTGCAGAAGAGAAAGCTGCTAGAAAAACCGTTGCTCAGTCTTTACAATAGACCGTTTTATTGAAATCTTTGCTTGATGGTCTCTAACAGGGAGGAGAGTGATGATTAATCACATTCTGGCGGTTATTTCGGTTATTAGTACAAAGATTTATTCCAAAAACTCTTTTTCTTTCTCGTAGGATTGGTCCTATGTTCTTTTTAACCGTTATTACGAATCAGTTTCTCTTTGTTGTGCAGAAACCTAATTGATTTTCTAGTCACAGAGATGGAAACTCTCCACCATTTGGCAAACTAAATTATTGGTAACATGAAAAATAAAATTAGGAAACTGAGAACAAAAATTCAAGTCTAAGCAACCCCAAAATTTTTGACAGAGACAGCAAGATAAGTAAAAATTCAAATCCAGGATACAAGACCATCTTTGGACACTAGAGGCTTTTAGTTTCGTTGTTGAGAGCTAACCCCTTAACCAACAACTGATCATCGGATCATTTGGACATTTCCGATGGCTTGTCTCAGTAACCAATGCCCGCAAGTCCAGGACTCACGGGGTTTTCCATGATAGTGACATACCAACACTTTCAAGAAGCTCCAGGGACAGCAGCGGCTGAAGTAGCATACATGTTTGAGTCCTGATTCCCATATCCATTGTTGTACCCCTGTCCTCTTGAGTATCCTCCGTTCCATTGGTTGCCCGAGTCACTTCTCCACTGTCATTTCAAGATTCGAAGTTGACCAATATTAGGAAACGGATCAAAAACATTCAGCTAAACATTTAAGGGTACAAACTTGATGAGTTATGTTGATGCAAAAAACCAGAAATAGTTGATTAGTCCATTGATTTCAACAGTTCTCTTAGTTTCACAGCTGTAAATATATTCAGTTGTAAGAAACACAAGATCACCACAACTGCTTCAGAAATTGGATAATGTTCAGGGAGATGACAAGTGGGCCTAGGAGACAACAAGCTGACAATCAAAATAGTCAACGAAACACGCGAGAAGGTTCCACTTGGTCTTTATAGCCCTACTATCCATTGTCAACCACTGACTTTGGCTTTTAAGGGTTTCTATAACTTAAAACTAAGTTTGACCTGGACCATACTTGTAGAAATGCATAAAAGATTCCCATTAAGATAAAACACACACTTTCTTGTACCTGTTTGTTTGGGCTTCTTCCCCAAGAAAGCCGGACAGTGTTCTTCCCAATGACGGTCCCGTTCAAGCTCCCGATGGCTTCTTCAGCACTCTGCCTGCCAAAACAAATGGCATCTTCATTGTGAAAACGACAACATAGGGGATTGCTCATCATGACTGACAAGCACAAAGCATGTTAGTACCTGTTACCAAATTGGATAAAACCGCATCCTTTTCCTACTGGGATCTTCACCGAAACAACCTCCCCAAAGTGAGAGAAAGGTTGCATGAGGTCTTCTTCAGTAACATCAGCATCAAGGCCCCCAACAAATATCTACAATGTAACAAAATACAATAAGCAGTGAGTCATGCTGTAGTTAACATAAAAAGAATAGATAGAAGAACTCACTGTTGCGTTATTTGATTCCCCATCAGCCATAGAACCATTTCCTCCATGTCCACCAGCCAGTGTCAGAGCTAGTTCAATAAAAACATCACATATCACTTCAAATGCTAAGTTAAAAGCATAACATTGCGGTCACTTACCTTGTGAGCCATTTTGTTGGCCGTAAGCAGCGGCTCTTTTGGGGGTTGCAACACCAACGCGCATTTGCCTGCTTGAGCAGAAAGCGCCATTCATCTCAGTCAACGCCTTTGATCTCTCATTCTCATCGCCAAACCTGACAAAGCCATAACCTTTGGAACGTCCAGTGTTGGAATCAATCACAACTTTTGCACCTTTGACAGATTGGTATGCGGCAAAAGTCTCGAGCAGCACAGCATCAGTCACATCTGGAGCCAAATCTCCTACGAATATCGATAGGTCTGGACCATTTTCCGATGCTCTCTTCTCACCAGTGCTGAAAGATGCCCAGTTCAAACGGAAGGGCTGCTCTGCTTTCGGCATTGTTACGCCGCTATAGCTCTGAAGAACTTCCTCAGCTGCGGAACGTGAAAGGAACTCAACGAAACCATACCCTTCCGACTGACAAGTTTGCTTGTTTCGTATGACTTTCACAGAGGAAACCTACTCACAAGAAACCATAAAGAGTATAAGCTAAAAAAAAAAAACAAGTTTATGATGGAGAGAATAAGCTAAAAATAACGTTAAAAGACGATGTTCATAATAACTGATCTTATTACCAATTGTGACATGTTTTTTATTTGTCTCCATAATAAGAAAGGTACTTTTAATGCCGTACGAAAGGAGCATTTAATTAAAGTTGTTCTATTTAAGGTCAACCATTATTACCCTAAATGGGTAAACCACTTGGCTTCTACATAATAATCACAATTTAAGATCTAAGAACCAATAAATACATCATAAAGTTTGAAACTTTGCTAATTTTGATCTTTCCAATAATGGAGACAAGTCTAGGATCTGCAAACTGATGGTACTTTCAATACAAGAAAGAAAGTAAGTAAGAAGATAACCTGGTTGGTGTGAGAGAAAAAGGTGTGGAGATAAGTTTCGTCCATCCAATGAAGAAGATCACCAATCCAGAGAGTCTTCACATCGTCTCCACCACGCTGCTGATTCTTCTGGTGATAAGAAGGAGGAGCGTATTGAAACTGAGGATGATGATGATGATAAGCAGCGTATTGGTGAGGATACATCATCATCTGTTGCTGCTGCATCATAGCCATAGCCGCCATCCATTGTTGATGTTGTTGCCACTGTTGTTGCTGCGGAGGAGGAGGAGTCGGTTGCTGCAACGGTGGTGTTGTCCCGGCTGGTGTAACCGACGACGAATCTGGACCGTTGTTTGCAGTCTGCATCTTTGAAAAAGTCCGATCCGATCTGGAATCTCTCACAAACTCAAATTATCTATCTCTCTCGCCCATGCAAAGGAGAAAGCTTGTGGGAGCTCTCTGTTAATGGCGGAAACGGGTAGAGAGAGAGAGAGAGAGAGAGGATTAGATTTGGTCTTTCTAAGATAATGGAGGCGGAGAGAGAGAGAGAGAGTTGTGTAGTTTCGGAGGGTTTAGAGCAGCATTAACTTAATCACTTTTTTATTATTAAGTAGGATTTAAGCATTTCGTTAATAAACTTGTACATATTGATGGTGCTTATTATGGGGTGCTTAAGAAAATAAATTTTTTTTTTTTTTGATAAAATTTATTTATTACATCAAACATATTAAAAGATAACATTTTAAACATAGATTTAAAAAAACATTAAAATAAAGATTAGATTAATAAAGGAAATTAATTTGAAAAAAACATGTGAACTCATTGGTTGTCTTCATCACCTCCAAATCTATGCCACACATGTTCAACCAAATCACCTTTCAGTTGTTCATGCATTTGTCGATCACGAATTCTAGTTCGAACACCCATCATATTGGCGATATTTGTAGGGATATCTGTAGAATACGTGAGATCGACATGTGAACTTCCATTGTCTTCTCCGTGTTAGAAATCGGAAAGATCAAATTGAGTGTATCCATCTCGTTCGTCTTCTACTATCATATTATGGAGTATGATACATGCCCTCATAATCTTACCAATTTTGACTTTATCCCAAAAAAGTGCTGGATTTTTAACGATGGCAAAGCGAGCTTGCAAGACTCCAAAAGCACGCTCGACATCTTTTCGGACAGCTTCTTGATGTTGAGCAAATAAAACCGCTTTCGGTCCTTGTGGTATTGGAATAGATTGGATAAAAGTTCCCATTTCGGATAAATACCATCGGTGAGATAGTAAGTCATATGATACTCTCTTCCATTAACCGAGAAAGTAACTTGCGGAGCTTGACCCTTTATTATGTCATCAAAAACAGGGGAGCGATCAAGAACATTAATATCATTTAAGGTACCTGGAGGTCCGAAAAACGCATGCCATATCCAGAGATCATATGAAGCAACCGCCTCTAATACAATTGTTGGTTTGCCCGAACCACGAGAATATTGTCCTTTCCAAGCGGTGGGACAATTCTTCCACTCCCAATGCATACAATCGATGCTTCCTATCATCCCGGGAAATCCACGATACTCTCCTATATCAAGTAGACGTCAAAGATCATCCGGTGTTGGTCTTCGTAGGTATTCATATCCGAACAAATAAATTATTCTCTCCACAAAATTCTCCACACATGACCGAGTTGTCGTTTCACCGAGCCGGAGGTATTCGTCAACCGCATCCGCCGCAGTACCATATGCCAAGACACGATAGCTGCTGTACACTTTTGGAGTGCTGAGAGACCAAGCCTTCCAAGACCATCTCTCTTTTGGCGAAAGAAGTCAACTTCGTTCGAGAGTCGATCAACAATGTGTATGAACAATGGCTTGTTCATTCGAAAACGTCGTCGAAAATAATTTTCAGGATACGTTGGCGTTTCACTGAAATAATCATTCCATAAACGTTCATTGCCTTTTTCCTGATTTCTTTCGATATAAAATCGTTTTTTTTCTTTTTCTACCTCGTACATCTTCATCACCACCAATGACAAGTTTTTCGAAGGCTTGACCAAAACGTTGATCAAATATTTCATCAAATCTATCATCAAAAGCTTCATCTAAAAGGTTTTGAGAAGAAGATGAAGCCATATGATTAGTGATTTTGGTTTGTGAGAACCAGATAAAGAGACACTTCATTTGGTTTGGTGAGAATGAGAGAGGAGATGGTCTTGTGTTTGTATAACAATGAGAAGAGAGGAGATGGTCTTGTGTTTGTTATAACAATGAGAAGCGTGTCTAATATATACAAGTGAGTTACAAAAGAGATAAACAATGAGAAGTGTGTCCGTGACATATGCATACAAACAAGACACTACACATGCCTTAAACACTAGACATTTCACTTTTGCAGGTCTGTGACTTCACAAGAAGCCTCCTCCACTCGTTATTGTCCGTGACTTCACAACTACACAAGAAGCCTCCTCCGTGACTTCACAAGACTGTCTGTGACTTCACAAGACTACAAGACTAGACAAGTCACCTGCAGTAGGACACAAGTTCATTACAACAATCAGTAAACATTCTATAGAACATTTTACTCATTAAATAGAAACAGAGGCATACATGATTAAAATCACTAAGAGAACATTTTACTCATTAAATAGAAACAGAGGCATACATGATTTATTTTAATTAAGAAACACAAGCAAGAAAAGCAACACAAGCAAGACAAGCAGTGACTTATTTTAATTATACCCTAACTCATTAATGAGTTTCTTCTTCAAAGTTTCTTCATAATCCGCGAGTGGTCCTTCTTTACCAATGAGAGTCTCCAGAAGCTTGATCTTAGACAGCTCCTTCTTTATAGTCAAATCCTCCTTCTTCATAGACCACATTGACTGAAACTCTTCGTAGTACTTTGCATCACCAATTGGCTTCTTAGAACGAGCTTTTGATGCCTTAACTCCAGGGAGACGAGTTGTTGCTTCATCACCAGAGTCTACATCAATTGCTTTAGAGCTTGCAGAATGAGAAACGTCCATACTCTTCCTCTTTTTAGAGCTTCCCTCAGCTTTAGCCGTAGACAACTCAGTCCACTTTTGGTCATTACGCAACTCTTTCCAAGCATGCTCAAGCGTGAATTTTTTTTATAATTGGTAAAGAAGATTTCGTGGGCCAGTTTGAGAACATCAGTTTCATTTTGCCCACTGGTTCTCTCTCTGGTCGCAGCTTCAAAAGCTCCACAAAACTTGCAAACGAGGTCATTTATCTTCTGCCAACGATTCTTACAGTGAGCTGCCTCTCGCTTTTCACACCCAACAAGCTTGGGACTAGCGTTGTAGTACACAGCAATTCGCTTCCAGAATGCAATAGACCTCTGTTCATTCCCCACTACTGTATCTTTGCTCGTGTTTAACCACGAGCTGATGAGCACAATGTCGTCAGTTGAAGACCACGTCCTCCTCTCCTTACGGCTGCCTTGAGTCTCTTCACCAATGTTCGAATCGTGTGTGGCTTGACTAGCAAAGAAGGGAAGCTGTGACTCGGGTACATTACCAAAGACCACATTCTGTTGACTGCTAAGCAGGTCAACAAAGTTTGAAGGCTCAGTAAAAGGATTAAATTCCATTTCCGAGGTTAGAGAATAGAGAAAAAACAAATAGGAATCTGTTTTAGATAGATGAGAAGGAAGGAGTTTTAAGGAGAGTCTACGAGTTGACATTTATCTAACTCCCATTTATTACAGTTTCACAACCATAATCAACCACAAATTTAGACAATTCAAACTAAAGCAAACAATTTATTATCGGCAATTCAAACCAAAGAAAGTCATTTAACTACAGCAAGTTTTAAATAACCTAACTAACAACATCAATGCAAACACACCAAACACATTAACTACCTAACCATAAAGCTTTCAGTGGCAGTAAAAGTTTTAAACATTTACCTGTTTTGCGCAGGGGAATACGCTCCTCTGGTTGCAGATGATCCTTCCTGTTTTGCTTCAGTGATGGAGCTCAAGACACAGACAGACAAGCAAAAACAAAACAACAATGAGAAACTGAGGTAGAGAGACAAACAAACATAAACAAATCAAATTTTTTTTTTTTTTTGTCGTTGGTTAATTACGCTATTACAAACTATGAGAAATGTTACAAGACGATTCTACAACCGGCAATTCTACCTGCCTTGTGAGGATTCACGCCTGGCTGCATCATCCTGAGCCATCTTATGAGATCCATGCCTGACGGTACTTTTTGCGCCATGCCGAAGATCTCCTGTATGTTTTTCTCCATAAATCTGCATAATTCGCCTTTGCTGGGATTCGAAACCCAGACCTCCTGGTGTAGAAGCATTAATGAACCCTTACTCAAACCACTGGACTAAGGGGGCTTCCACAAACAAATCAAATTTAGGACACTCGATTCAATTCAGATAAAAGCTATTTCAATATAATATAACTCTTAAACAATAAAGACAAGAACCATTCATGAAACAATTGAGAACTCTTAAACAATTAGGACATGAAACCATTCAGTTCATACTATCTCAACTCAGTTACAATATAAACCAAGTCTTTTTTATCAAACGTTCAATCAAATCATGTTGAAGTTTTACCTGAATCACAGACGCTTCATTGTTGTTGTCTCGTTTGACCAACCTCCGTCTCTTGGTCCGTCCATCTGAAGAAACAAACACAGAGACATATCATTAGACAGAGACAGAAACAAAGACAGAGACATATCCGTCTGTCTCTTTACCTTTCTTTTTGATTTCGTAGAAGAGATTCATCGCGGATTCGTCGAGGAGAGAGAGAGAGACGAGGAGATATCATCGTAGATTTCGTCCAGGAGGCGTCAAGGAGATCGACAGAGACCAGGAGAGATCATCGTCGCGGAGTCATCGAGGAGACCGAGAGACACAAGGAGACATCAGTGCCGATTGATCAAGGAGCCGTCGGGGAGATCGAGAGACACGAGGCGACATCAGCCGCGATTGATCACTCAGACATCATGGTGGAGTTGACGGAGAGATTGGTTTCGTCTAGAGAGAAGATGGCGGAGTCGTCGAGAGAGAAACACAAACGACTTGTGTTTCGTGAGAGAGAGAGAGAAAGAAACGCAGAGTTCTGAGAGAGTGACACGTGTTGGCAAGCACCGCTGTTTCGTGAGCTTAATTAAGCGTCGATGTTTGGTTAATAACAGCATTTTCTTTTTTTTTTAACCAAAAATTACCTAAGCATCTCCCTAACAACCCGCGTTAGTGCTGCTCTTAAGGCTTAGGTCTGACGAGAGAAGTGGTGGGAACGTGGGGTCCAGTTTGATCTAACGGTTCCCATTCTACCGTACTTTTAGGTTTGAAATATCAACAGATGACAGTTGATCGGGTAAATAAAAAATAATTCAACCTTAATGATAGCTCTGTTGGCCGGTACCCGTTTAGATTCGGATTTAGGAATGTCAAACAAGGGCTTGTACTGCGGGCCTGACCCATTAAAGCTTGTGGCGGGCGGTATTGGGCTGAGAAATTGGAATCCCGCAGAATGGTGGGCCTCACAGGTTGGTACTGTGCGGGTTCGGGCATAACCGTAATGTCCCACACCTTCTTGCCTTCTCATTTCATCAGCCACCTGAAAAAACAAAAGAGAGAGAGAGAGAGAGAGTGAGAGTGAGAGAAAGACGAGTCGCAGACACAAGAAATGGAACTCCGACGACAGAGAAGCTCCGGTTATTCTATCTCGGCTTGTAAACTTCACAAATCAAACATGCATGTAAGAGATAAGCTTTTCCATCTCTTCTTCTAAGTTTTTCATGTTATATTTTCAAGTTCTTTATCCATCAAACTCTCTGCTCTAAACCTCTAATGATTTACTCTGGTATATCATGTGCAGGTTGTTAGCTACATAAGGAAAGAGATCCGTAAGATGCATGCAAAATCCCAATAGATGTAAGACTCTCTAAGACTCTTAGTATGATGATTATAGATGATCTAAATAGACTGTTGTGTCTCTTGTTGTCGTTTTCTGTTTGATGTTAACTCGACTACTAGACTATTGTGTCTTATTGTCATGTCTTGAGTAGTGTAGTGATTTGTCCCTTCTTCCTGGTTCTCAGCTTTTCGTTTGTTGTTTGATGTTGTTAACTGCTAAGTATGATGTTATGTCTATGAAGTGAACTTTTATTACTTGATTATTAGCTTGAACTTTATTACATGTCTGTCTGTCTTAGTATAAAACTCTTCATTTATCAGTTTTGTTTGATGTTTAGTTTCAATTGCCTATGTCTCGGTTTGCTTGATCTTTAATTGTTGTTTGAAATTGTGAAATTGCGAAGTTAAGACATGACTAATGTAGTTTTTTTAGTTACATTAGTGTACTCTCATATTGTTTGTCATGTGAACTGATATATCTTTGGTATTGGAATTGTGATCCACTTGCATTATTTGTCTAAACTCAATTCATTCTCTGATGTCTTTTGTTTTTGTAGCTGAACAAGGAGGAGGCTTGTAATGACCGTGAACGCAGGTGTAGGCTCAAAACGATATAGCATGTTATGGTGTTGACTTGATGTATGTGTTAAGCGCACACCGGCTTTCTTATTACCAGCCGATATCTTACTTGTTTAAGAAAATAAGATACTACAGAGAGCTGAAAGCTTTGTAAGTTGTTACTACTATGAAATTGTATGCTTCTAATATGATATTAAGTATCTGATGAGTCTTTTGTCTTTTTCTTTCTTGTATGTGTCGAGGTGATGGAGTGATTGTGAACAAAGACTCAACTGGTTCATCTTCTTTTCCGCTGCACTGAACATGTATGGGGTTCTTTCTCTGATGTTTAGTTGCTTGCTTCTTTGTTAGCTTATTTATGTTTAGTTACTTGTTGTTTGAAGTTGAGATTAATTGTCTTGACTAGTTCAGCGGATTTTAGCCGCGTAGCTGATGAAAAATCATTCAAAGAAATGGGGTGATTGTTCATTAGTACGCCACAAAATCCGCTGCAAAGTTAAGACAAGACTCTTGATCGAGTCTCTGATATGTTAAATTTTTTGAGCCGTTTGTTTATAAAACTCTGTCTCTATTAGCTTAGTTACTTGTTTTTTCGATTACTTGTCTTGACTAGTTCAGTGAATCTTCGCTGCATAGCTTAAGAAAAATTATTCTAAGGACTGCAGGGTGATTGTTCATAAGCTATGCAACAAGATTCACTGCAAAGTTAAGACATGACTCGTGTTCTGTCACTTTGTTTTGTATGTACTCATGTCCTTAATCTGATATCAAGTCCCTGATATCTCTTTTGGTTTTGGTTGTTTTCTTTGTCGAGCTGTTTGAGTGCTGGTGAACAAGGAGGCGTCAGGACATCAGCTTCCCAGCCTTTCATTCCGATATAGCAGCTTCAGGACCTAAGGTTAGTCGCTTAGAACTAGTAAGAATTGATAGAACTTGATGTCATGTAGCTTAGAAATCACTGAATTGATAGGAGAACTTGATGTCATGTAGCTTAGAACTCGCTGAATTTATTGGAGAATTCGATGTCTTGCTTGGAAATAGGAAGAATTGTTTGGAGAACTTGATGTCTTGTCTTGATTTGTTGTTTAATGCTTCTTGTTTCACGGTTTGAGAATGTTTATGCTGCTTGTCCTCAAGCAACTTTAAATTTTTATAATTTAAGTATAAAATTTAATTGCAATATTTGTAAATATTTTTTTAAAAAAACCCTAATACCACTTACTCACGTAGCTTAGGTCACGGAGCCGTCACTACAAGAAAAAAGCGACATACCGAGGGAAACAATCGTCGGTATGTCGTCGGAATAATGTTATTCCGACGACATACCCGATGAAACAAGTCCTCGGAAATAACTCCTCGGAAATTCATTTTTCCTCGGAAATCCCTCGGAAATTTCCGACGGAATTCCGAGGAAACGAATTTCCGAGGAAACTCCGAGGACCACCAGTTCGTCGGAAAGATCCTCGGAATATACCAAGGGAGAACTTTCTCGGGATATTTCGATGGACTTTCCGATGGTCCAATCCTCGGAAGTTCCGACGAAATGTTCCTCGGAATTTTCATCGGGAATTTCTGAGGAACGGAGCCGTCGAAAAATTCCGAGGAATGAGCCCTATATACCGAGGGACTCATTCCTCGGAATTTTCCGAGGGTTCATTTCCTCGGAATTTCAAAAAAAATTATTTTTTTAAAAAAAATAAAATTTTTGAAATTTAAATTCGAAAATATAAAATTAAAATTAAAATTGAAAACATATTAGATAATATTCAAAGTTGTTCAAATAAAAATAAAACACTCCGAGTTTTTGAAAAAAAAAAACTACGGGTCTTGCACGTTCGGGAACACCTCGTTCGGGTACATCCTCTGCATCATCTCCATCATCTGCTGGTTCAGCCTCCTCTGTGCCTCATAGCCCGCCTGTTGAGCCGCCATTTGGGTCTCCTACAAAGATATGCGATCATCCTTGTCCTTCAACTGAGCCGTAAGTACTTCTGGATCAACAAAGGGCGGCGGTGCAGAAGAAGGAAGAACCGACAGGGTGCGACGACCCAAACCGACCAAACGTCCCTTCTTCTTTGGAACCGACTGAAATAGAAAGTAGCCAAATTTAAATCAAGAAATAAATGAATTGAACTTTAAAAAAAAAAGAACTTACGGATTCAACGATTTCGTTGATTCGAAACCGGGATAAGTTGGTCGAAGCCGTCGAATCGTCATCCTCGGTTTGAAGGTGAGACACTTCATCTTGCACCTGAGTTTGGACAAGGGTGACCACTTCCCTCACAAGGCCGTCATCAATCTGGCCGGTCTTCTTGTTGGTATACGCCTTCTTCATTAGGGCGAGATCATCAACCGGCTCGCCATCATTTTCTTCCGTCTTGAAAAAACATAAATTAAAAAAAATTAGAAATTAGAAGAAATGCACAAAAAATAAAATTTCAAAACTTAAATAATTGAAGAAAAAGCGGCTGAACTTACCATGCGATCCCCCAGAGAGGCAATAGATTGAGCACCCAAGTTATGCTTGAAGACGCCCTTCCCTTTACGGTCGCTCCTGCGGTTGGTGGAGTTGGTGGAAGAAGTTTCTTTCGTCTCTTCCTTATCCCAATGCGCACACAACTCCGTCCAGACCGTGTTGTTTATCGACTTTGGGACCTTTTAATAAAAAAAAACAAGAAAATAGTTTAATAAATTAAAAAATAGTTTAATAAATTAAAAAATTGTTTAATAAATTAAAAAATTGTTTAATAAATTAAAAACAACCTTGTTGATTTCCCACTTCTTCTTCCACTCGTGGATCTGCTTCCCATAGTTGTCCATAACTTTATGGACGAAGTGGTGATAGATAAAGAGCGTCTCATCGGAATTCCAGTTGAATTCTTGATGAAAAAAAAACACAATTAGTAGAAAATTTATATTAAAGATTAAAAATATAAGTTAAAAATTAGAATACTTACCGCAAACTGACGAAACCACATATGCTGCTTGTCGGTAGGGAAGTCAGTGAAAGTCGGATGTCCCTTGTCGAGGGCCGAGTACATCATACGGTTGATCCATGCGCTGATCCCTTTCCCGGATCGGTTGAACCTAATAAAAAGAACAAACGCTTAATTAATAATGAATCAAATTTTAATGAAAAAAAAATATGTTTAATTACCATGTTTGACCCCGTCCATGTGGATACGGAGTGAGATAGGGAAGATGGTCACGACCGGGCTGTCGAACCAACTCCGCAACACTCATCACTCCCGGAGGAGCAGGAGCGGGTGCAGCAGCGGGAGCGAGAGGAGCAGGAGCGGGTGCAGTAGAGGGAGATGTATGGTAGGAGCTGTGGGACGAAGGTGAATCCTGAAAATGGCTGGAATCCCAAGACTGGCTCCCCGTACCACCACGAGCACGACGCTGTCGAGGCCGGATCTGATCATCATGAGACCTGTAAATTAAAAAAAAAATTAATAAATATAGAAATTTTTAATTTTTTTTTTTAAATTCTCAAATAATAGTTTTTAATCACAAAAAATGTTTAATAAATATATAAAAATAGTTCTAATAAACAAAAAATAGTTTTAATAAATAAAAAATACTTTAATAATTACAAAAAATAGTTTTAATAATATTAAAAATGTTTAATAAATATAGAAATGTATTATATATATATATATATTTTTTTTTTTTGTTTAAAAAAAAATCCCAAATAATAGTTTTTAATCACAAAAAAAGTTTTATAGATATTAAAAAAGTTTTGTAAAATCCAAAAAATCGTATTTATATACAAAAAAAAGTTTTGTAAAATCCAAAAAATCAAATTTATATACAAAAATCGTTTTGTAAAATACAAAAAATCGAATTTATACACAAAAATCAAATTTGGATACAAAAGTCGATTTTATAAATACAAAAATAATAAAAAATTTATAAAAAAATTCTAAATCAATTCAACAAAACAAATTATTCAACCAAATCACAATTCTAAACCTATTATACAACCAAATCACAATCCTAAACAATCACCCTAACAAAAATCTATCAAATCTACACAAAAACCTAACAAATAGAACCTAAGAGAGTGGGATAGGGTCCTTACATGATTTGTGTAGGTTTAGGGAGGATTCTCCGGAGAGGAAGAAGAGAGAGAAGGGGGAGATCGCCGGAGAGGAGGGAGAGGAGCCGGAGAGGAAGAAGAGAGAAATGGGGAAGAAGAAGTGTTTCGTCGTTATAAAACCTAGGGTCCGACGGATAGTTTCCGTCGGAATTTCCTCGGTTTTTCAATTTCAATTTTCGCGAAATATTTCGCGGCTGGTTTGCCCGGTTAAATGAAAATATTCCGAGGAAATTCCGACGGACACTTAAATATCCGTCGGAATTTCCTCGGATATTTCATTAATTCGAGGAAATAGAATATCCTATGCATGTATTTTTGTTGGTTTATATTGTTCCTCGGAATTTCCTCGGAATATTCCGAGGAAATTCCGAGGAACACATGTTTGGGGTTTCAAAACATCAATTTTTTTTGCCCTATATCATATCTTATACAAATGCAATGCATACCATTGACGAATGTTTGCATAGATGATCATAAACTATGAAATAACAAAATTTCAAAACGAATTGTAAGTATTCCCTTTACCGTTCATTAAAGTGTATAAGTGTTTCTCTTATGTTGTGGGGATTTCGTTCATACAATCGGAAAAGTGTTTATTATAGGGTAAGGAACAAATTTTTGACTTCATAATCAGTCTAAGACACTTAATAAGGGTTATATAAGTGTTATTCAAACCGCAAAACGTTGTTTTCGGTTTAAAAACCCTACTTCCTCAGAATTTCCTCGGAATATTCCGAGGGAATTCCGAGGAAACCCTTATCTTCCTCGGAATTCCGTCGGAATATTCCGAGGAAATTCCGAGGAAAGAGACTCTATAATCAAATCCCTAAATCGACAAGGTCTATTCCGAGGAAATTCCGAGGAAAACCTATCTTCCCTCGGAATTTCCTCGGTATTTCTATTAAAAAAAAAAAAGTCGATGCTAGTCTGTTTCCGAGTCATCATCACCAGATGAATCTGCATCTGGATCTTGGTGAAACTCTCCAATCACTGGTTCATCCTCTACGTGAACGACGGCTTCCTCTCCAAAGTCGGTTAAATCGACTACCAGGCCAACTCCAGCTAAATCTTCTGCTGCACTTAAGTTGCCGGATGTGCTTGGTTGTAGTTGTCTTCCAGCTCAGAACTTCCCTGAACACGGCCTCTCGGGTTGAGTCTTGTAACAGTAACCCATGGATCATCTCTGTTCCTTACCCGGGGTACTTGATATAACAAACCTGTAACATTTAAAAAATTATTAGTAAAATTATAAATTAATACACATGATGATGAATCATTCTGAATAATTAACATTTAATTACTTTATCGGCCTGAGAAGCAAGAATGAAAGGATCATAATATTGCAGCTTTCGCCTCGAATTTACTGATGTAACACCAAATGCATATGTTCTCACACCTCGATCTAGAGTGTTGTCGTGCCAATCACAATAGAAAATAGTACATCACAATCCAACCATGCCCAAATACTTGATTTCCAAAATCTCATGTATGTGTCCGTAGTATACATCATCTCCTGATGCAGAACAAACGCCAGCATCATAAGTCGTACTCGAACGTCTCCTCTTCTGAGTTGTGAATGCATATCCTCGAGTACAAAATCTCGGATATGACTTCACAACAAAGTTTGGTCCAACGACCATCTCGCGTATCCAATCGTCAAATGTTTCAACTCTGGCCAAACCATCAGACACCTATTAATAGCACATATATGTGTTATATCAATAAATGTGAATTAGTATAAATATGTGATAAATGATATTTTAATTTGTTTAAAGCGCTCACATAAGTAAGCATCCATCCAGAAAATTCTCTCTGCTTCATTTCTTCTAGTTCGTCCTCTATGGCGTATCTATATTCGAACAGCTTTTCTGCCATGAAAATCCTGTACATATGATGACAATAATGTAATTAATTAAGATTTAAATTTTAACTTGTTAAAATAAAAATTTGTAAGCTAATTTATTTACCTCTCATATTGAAGAACATCTTCGCAGTTGGTGAGCAAATATGTTTGCAAATTACTGCGCTCCTGCTCAGTAAATCGACGGTCCTTTGGTTTTCCGCTAAGTTGTCCAACGTCTGTGAAAATGTCTGGAACCGTAACATGATATGTTGCCTGTTCGCCTCTATCATCATGCCGAGCAGGTCTTCTGTTTTTGGTCTGAACTTCTGCTGGAAAGTAGTACTCGGCAAAGTTTGAAGTTTCTTCATTGATCATCTGTGCGACTATAGAACCTTCCACCCTACTTAAATTTTTCACCATCTTCTTCAAATGGAACATATACCGCTCATACAGATACATCCATCTATACTGCACAGGACCACCAAGTTCCAATTCTCTTGCCAGGTGAATAACAAGATGCTCCATAACATCAAAAAATGAGGGAGGAAATATCTTCTCAAGGTTGCACTGAATCACGGCTATGTTAGTCTTCAAATTTTCAATACCTTCAAGAGTCACTGATCTCGTGCATAAATCGCGGAAGAAACCACTTATCCCTGCAATTGCTTCATGAACATTTCGTGGTAATAGTTCCTTGAAGGCAAAGGGAAGGAGACGCTGCATCATTACATGGCAATCGTGGCTTTTCAAGCCAGTAAACTTTCCTTCCTTTCTGTCGATACAGTTACGCAAATTAGATGCGTAACCGTCTGGAAATTCCACATCGTTTGAAATCCAATCAAAGAACGCATCTTTTCCCTCTGCATCAAGTCGGTATATGGGAAAAGGAGCCCTACCATTCTCATCAACATGAAGTTCTGAACGAGCACATATATCGACTAAATCCAGTCTTGACTTCAAATTATCCTTTGTTTTACCTTGAACATTAAGGATCGTGTTCATGAGATTGTCAAAAAAGTTCTTCTCAATATGCATGACATCTAAATTATGCCTTAGCAGATGATCCTCCCAGTATGGCAGATCCCAGAAAATACTTTTTTTGTGCTAGTTATGTAGGTCTCCAACAGCATCTACCGGAAAACGCTCATGTCCACCGACGTCTGGCGTCCTTTCTGCACCAAAATCTCTTAGTTGTGTCTTCAAATCTTTCCCACAAATTTCCGGAGGTGGACTGTCAAACACCCTCTTGTTCTTCGTAAACAAATTCCTACTCCTACGATATGGATGATCAGGTGGTAGGAATCTCCTGTGACAGTCAAACCAACACGTTTTCCTTCCGTGTTTTAGTTGGAAAGCATCAGTGTTATCTTGACAATATGGACATGATAGCCTTCCATGCGTTGTCCATCCAGATAACATACCATATGCTGGAAAATCACTTATTGTCCACATTAGTACTGCCCGCATTTGAAAGTTTTCTTTACACAAAACATCGTATGTTTCAGCACCTTGAGCCCATAGTTGTTGCAACTCATATATTAGTGGCTGAAGAAACACATCAAGTGATCTCTTAGGATGCTCTGGTCCGGGAACGAGAATCGAGAGAAACAAAAACTCTCGTCGCAAGCACAAGTTTGGGGGTAGGTTGTATGGTGTAAGAATGACTGGCCATAGAGAATACTGTCTTCCACTCTTGCCAAACGGGCTGAAACCATCAGTACATGCACCAAGGTAGACATTTCTTCTCTCATACGCAAAGTCGGGATACTTTGATTGGAAATGCTTCCACGCTTTTGCATCTGAAGGATGTCTGATCTCACCATCTGTTGAGTGCTCCGCATGCCATCTCATTGGTTGCGCTGTGCGTTCAGACAGATACAACCTCTGCAACCTTTCCGTCAAAGGCAAATACCACATCCTTTTATATGGCACTGGAACTCTTCCACTCGTATCTTTATAACGAGGCTTTCCACAAAATTTGCATGTAACCCGCTGTTCATCCGCCCTCCAATAAATCATGCAGTTGTCGCTGCATACATCTATTACCTGATACGATAAACCAAGACCAGCTACGAGTTTCTGAACCTCGTAGTATGAACCAGGAGCTACATTATCCTCGGGTAGAATACCTTTTACAAAATCAGCAATCGCATCCACACAGTCTTCAGCCAAATTATAATCTGTTTTAATGCCCATCAATCTTGTAGCAGATGATAAAGCTGAATGACCATCTCTGCAACCTTCGTACAATGGTTGCTTTCCAGCATCCAACATATCATAAAATCTCCTAGCTTGTGCATTGGGTAAATCTTCCCCTCTAAAATGATCATTTACCATCTGCTCAGTACCTACACCATAATCTACATCCGTTCTAATTGGTTCTTCTAATCTAACCGCTGGCTGAGGTTCGCTAGTACTACCATGTTCATAATCAGTTTCCCCATGATGATACCAAATTTTGTAACTTCGTGTAAACCCACTCAAATATAGATGAGTCCAAACATCCCACTCTTTAATAACCTTTCTATTTTTACAATTAGAGCAAGGACATCTTAACATACATGTTTTTGCTTCCGGTTGTCGGTGAACTAACCCCATGAATTCAGTTATACCTCGTTGGTATTCTTCCGTAAGCAATCTCGTGTTCGGATCCAAATGAGGTCGATCGATCCAAGAACGAAAATAACTTGAAGAAGACATGTTTTTTATGAATCAAATTCGTGTGTAAAGAGAGTAAGAGGGAGGATGAAGATATGGAGTGAATGAAGAGGAAGAGGGGTGCTTGTATTTATAGTTGAAATCATGCCGACAGACCAAGGAAATTCCGACGGAATTCCGACGCCAACGGCTAGTTCGTCGGAATTTCCTCGGAATTTTTAAAATCCCCCAACGGCTCTCCAACAGCTATAATCTATCCTCGGAATTCATCGGTTTTTTCCGAGGAATACATTTTTCCTCGGTATTCCATAAGAATATTCCGACGGATTAATATTTCCTCGGAATTCCGTCGGTATATTCCGAGGAAATTCCGAGGTAACCAAATTTTGTGTTTCCTCGGAATATCCTCGGAAATTCCTCGGGATATTCCGAGAATTTCATTTTCTGTCGGAATGTCCGTCAGAATACCGCTGTTTTCTTGTAGTGCGTAACTTAGCTTAGAATGATCGAAACATCAAACAAACCAACCAAAACGTGAGAGCTGAGAGACGATATGGGATCAAGAGGCGACTAAGACGATCAGTTCACTTTCGATACTAACTACACGACACCAAATACGTTGGACTTCGAGACTCAACAAGTTATAGCTAGACTTGGTGCTGCTGATGAGATTGCTAGTCAAGTCGTTGATGAAGGTGTTAACGCTGGAGAGAAGCTGAGAAGCAAAAGAAATCTCTTCAGTCTTGTTGATTTAGAAAAGGATTCTGATGTTGAAATCACTCCAACAACCCAAACGACGAAGCCTCGCAGACAAACCAGTTTTGGAACAGCCTGCAGAAACCCATGATCCAATCCACACTAGATGTTGGTAGTGGCTCATCCAAGCAGGCGTGTAGTCAGAAGAAGTATGTTCCTGTGAAGTCGGTGATTCGTGAAGGGAGAAGAAACAATGGCTTGTCTAAAGGCTCCGCTAGTCAGTCTCAGAAGAAGATGAAGAAGAAGAATATCGAAGAGGACATACCGGAGCTTGAGGATGAACTGGATGAAGAAGCGTTTGATGAGGATGAACTTGGTGAAGAGGAAAATGAAGAGAGGAAACGATCAGATGTGTGGAAAAATTTCACGGTGGTCCATAAACCCATTGGAAAGATGAAAGTTGCATGCAATCATTGCAGGAGGGAGTATGCATGGCATTCCCACTCGCATGGAACCAGTGGGTTGAGAAGGCATCGTTTGAGATGTAAAATGTATCCAAAGAATGGAGGAAAGCAGCAGAAACTCAATGCCGAGGAGAAAGTTGTGTCTCACAAGTATGATCATACTGTGTTCAGGCAAGTGTTCAGGCAACTGGTAGCTAAGACAATAGTCCAACATGATCTACCATACTCGTACGTGGAGTATGAAAAAGTGAGAAACACATAGAAGTATTTGAATGCTGATGTCCAAACCATTTGGCAAAACACAGCGAGAGCTGATGTGTATCGATTATATGAAAGTGAGAGAGACACGCTGAAGAGAGAATTGGCTAGTCTTCCTGAACGAGTAAGAGAGAGTGTTAAGTATGTATTGTCATCGGAAACGCGTGAAAATTTGTTCCACAAATGTGTCGAGGCTGCGGGTGTTGTAAAAACTGGCGGCTAATACTGGATGTGCTGACAAGATGGAACTCGACTTACTTTATGCTTGAAAGAGCCATCAAGTACTGTAGAGTATTTGTGAAGTTGGAGACATTTGATAAGAAGGGTTATAAAATGGCTCCCACAGCTGAGGAATGGACAAGAGCTGACAATATCTGCAGTTTTTTGGGTCCGTTTGCTGTGATCACAAGCTTGATGTCTAGTTCGAACTACCCGACTTCGAACTTGTATTTCTATCAGGTTTGGAAGATCCATGATTGGCTTCGAATGAATGAGGAAAGCGAAGATGAGATTGTCAGATACATGATTCCACCGATGAAAGAGAAGTTCGATATATATTGGGATGAAGTGAGTGGTGTTTTTGCAATGGCAGAAGTCTTTGATCCAAGGTTTAAGCTTTCCATTGTTGAATGTGTTTGGGAAAGCTTGACATGAGTACACGTGATGCAAAGTTAAAGAACTTGCGTGAGAAGCTAAATATTCTGTTTGAGTCATACGACAAAAAATTCAAGAATAACTCACCTTCTACAGAGCCACGTGAGACTGTTTCACAAAAAGCTTCTGCAGCAGGGTCAATGGGACTGTTTGGGAACTACGATATGAGTGTTTATTAATTTTTAAACCTTTTGTTCATTTCTCTTTTCATTTCTTTTTTTTTTTAACTTTCTTAGGATTTCTTTTCATTTCGCAAAGTCAGTGGCGTTGTAAGAGGAAAAACACCTCTAGAAGCTTATCTTGATGAACCACCTTTGGACATTAATAATTTTCAGAGCTTGGACATCCTCGATTGGTGGAAAGATAATGCGCATCGGTATGGTGATCTGGCTGCAATGGCATGTGATATGCTAAGTATTCCAATCACAACGGTGGCTTCGGAGTCCTCCTTTTGTATTGGATCCAGAGTTCTTAACAAATACATGAGCCATCTTCTCCCAAAAAATGTGCAAGCTTTGACATGCACTAGAAATTGGATCAAGGGATACAAATCTTATGCACATGGTAAATAATTCACATTATTATTTCTTGTAGAGTACCATTATCCCTTATTCCTTAATCCTAAGTAAATGAAATTTCTGATATTTACAGATGAAGAAATCGATAGTGATGGTGAAGAACAGAAAGTACCATCATTTGAGTCCATTGTCAATGGGGAAGATGAAAAAGAGCAAGCTTGAATTGTTATCTTCATTTGGTGTTTTTCTTTTTTTACAATCTGCTTCATCTTGTTTTAGTTGCTTGGTTTTGTTTTGACTACTATGATTTGGTGTTTTTCCTTATTTAAATTTGGTTAAGACTTAACATCTCATCTTCTACATGCACTTTAAGATTTGGTTATGACTCGATATATGTATATGTATAATAAAAGCTAAAGAAAATTGATACAGATCCTCATCTTATACATGCATTCTTAGTAGAGAAAATAGACTTCAAGAACTGATATGAAACGAAATTGACTACAAGAACAATATATAACAAATTTGGTACAGCTTTAATAGTAGATGAGGTTAGATATGTAGTATAGCAGCCTGAAGCGTCCTGGAGCAGCATGCAGCGTCAAGAAGTGTCATGGAGCAGCCTGAAGCGTCCTGGAGCAGCATGCAGCATCAAAAAGTCTCTTGGTGCACTCTTTGGCGTCCAGCCCGCGGGACGACCTGTAAGGGACTGTGCATTTAGGGGGGCGGGATTAGGCCAACCTTTTGGAGACCGCAGCCCGCACGGGCCTGACTCGCTGTAACCCGCAAGAAAGAGAGTCCGCTACGGTACGGGACGGAACAACCCGTTTGACATTCCTATTCGGATTGAACATTTTGGATTATCGGATATTTCGCTATAGAGGTATAGAACCCGTTCAAGTACTTTTGCATATCAGGCCAGGTTCAGTTATTTCGGATCAGGTTCTTATATTTTAGATGTTGAAAAAAAATTCATTCTTTATTGCTAAAGTGTCTTATGCATAAAATTTACAATTGATTTTAAATTTTTTAATAGATTAGATGATTGATAGGTTGGAAACAAAACTTTGTAAATAAAAAAAAAAACTAATCTAGTTGTTATTTTGAGAATATGAATGCAAGTCGATGCATGAAACAAGAAGCTTGACATGTATTTTAAATGAACAACAAATCACTTTGTCTACAGCTATGGAGGTGATTGGTTGTGGCTGTAGATGCTCTAGAAAGCCAAAATTTAGTTTAAAGTGATATATGTCAACCAATCAAGTTTTTTTTTCTTTTAAAATCGACAGCAAAAAAACTTTAGAAAATTAAAAAATGACTGTAAAGAACTTTATTTCTAGAGCAATTAAATCTACGGATTAAATTCTACAGCCAAAAATATAAAACTACAACACTTATTAATCACCCCCTATATGTACATTATCTGATCTTGACCATATACATTATACAACATCAATATAAATATTTTGAATAAAAGCACAAGTAAATTAGGAATATAGGTTTAGGTATACATGTGTTCGTTTATTTCGGATATCCATTCGGATTCGGATTCGGATATCTATTCGGATTCGGATATCCAATCTCTCCTAACTCAATACATGTTCAGGTATTTTGTTAGTTCGGTTCAGATTTTTCGGGTTGGGTTCAGATTCGGATTCATGTGTCGGGTAAAATGCTCAGGCCTAGTTATTGAGATAAATTCATACCTCTCTACAAAAAATGTGTAAATAAAATTGTAAATCATGCTAAACATTTGTAAAAAAAATATATGTAATTGTAATTACTATAACATTATATATAGTATATGATTATTTAATTATTTTAGTGGCCAATTACTATATTTATAGTAATTAGGAAATTTTTATATATTATCAAAATTGCATTAATATTTATTTTGAAAGCAAATCTAATTAGGTAATTGAGTATAAGGTGTGAGCAAAGGTATCTCACAACCTTTTGCAAAAGTTCTAACTGTTCTCACTTCGGAGTTAAAAGACAAAGGACATGAAGTTGTGAAAGGGTTCATGAGGAGTGTGTTGAAACTTAAGATATTGGACATTGGGGCTTGTTTTTAGAACAAGTCTTCATTCTTATTTGACTGAATTTGGCCTCTAAAATTTGAGCTAATGACTTAAAACAAGTGCTTTGCGGGAGGCAACTCATGGTAATTTTTTATGTTTCTAAAAAAATACAGGTGCATTAATTTCTAAAAAAACATTTAACATAATTTATACTATAATATTTTATAATATAGTGGAATGGGTTACATTTAATATTCTTACGATTATAATTTTTTATGGTCTACTTCATTAATCATGTAATATATTAATCAAATAACATATGATTTTAACAAACAAATCAATTCTTTTAAATTATATGAAAATTATAAAACAAAATATGACCAACGCGAGACATATTAAAAGATGTATTACTCTTAGTTTGTTAAAAATAAATAAAATAAATGTAAAACACATCAAATAAATGAATTCTTCTATTTTAAAATTTTGATTATTATTTAGTTAAATTTATATACATTTTTAATTTGACGATATAATATTAAAAACATAAATATTTTTTTATGAACTTCTGTTATTTCGTAAACAAAATACTATAAATCAATGCAATACATAGTAGTAACTCGCCTTAAACTCGCTACTTGACTTGTACCCGCCTTGAAAATTCAAGTACTCGGTGTTGTCAAGGCAAATAACAAGTCAAAAATTTTCATTACTTGCAAGACCAAGTCAAGTATCAAATATCATTATTATATTTACTACTTAACTCGTTACTTGCTTCATTATACAATGCTTATATATTAAAATATTCTTATATTTTTTATTTATCTTTTTTATAATGTGAACAAATATTTTGTTTAAATTAATTCACATTTTATTTTAAGTAAAAAATACACAAAACAAATTTTCATGTCTATTTCTGATATAATATAATTTAGTAAATAGTTCTTAAATACTCAGAAAAACTCATAAATAGTTCAGTTCACGAGTACTCGTAAATATCAAGTAGTAGAATGGGGAAGTAACTTGCAAGTAATTTATTTTTGATTAAGTACTCGAAATAGCAAATACTCATTTTTAACAAGTCAAAGTACAGGATGAAAATTTTATTACTCGTGCAAAGGCAAGTAAAGCAGAAAGTAACCCAAGACTTTATTACCTGTGCCCAGCCCTAACATATAGCAATGCAATAGCGAACTTTAATACTTGAGCCCAACAAAATAAACCAAACTAGAAGGGAAAAATGTCGGTCATGAGATTTTCACATTAAAAACATGTTTGTTTTAAGTTAGTTAGGTTGTTGGTCTTAAAATATAGCTTGAAACAAGCGGTTGCTACTCTCCGGTCATATGGTTCATTTACTCCATTCATTATATAATAATCAATGGAACTAAGCAAAATTATTCCTGTTTCTAAACCCGTATGTCGTTTGTCATATCCAGATGACCCTCACAGCCTTTGCCAACGATTTGATCCACCACTCTCGGTGTGCTTCAGCTGCAAAGGCCAACACTTGGAGAATAGAAGGTACTATTACTATTGTGCTACTTGTGATTTGGAATTTCACAGAGGTTGTCACTTGTTTCCCCCCGAAATCAAACACCCTTTTCACCTTCTCCACCCTCTCACCCTCATCTTCTCAGATCCTGATTTTCAAAGCTCTAGAATCCCCATTGACTGGCCTGATTCATCCTCTGAGTCAGATGACTATGATTCGTATGAAGAAAACCCTGGATCATATGAAGGCCATATTGTTAAATGCAATTATTGTCGGAAAAATCTTCAACCAGAAGAGTTTGGAATGGCATACTATCATTGCTCTACCTGCAATTTCAGTTTACACAGGATTTGCGCGTATATTAGACCACCTCTCGCTATTGAAAACCTTAAATGCCATGACCATACTCTTACCCTATTTCCTAGACGAGTCCCTTTGCCTTGTGATGCTTGTGGCTTCTCTCTTGACACTCCATTCTTTGATCATGTTTACTCATGTTTGCTTTGTAACTACATGGTCCATAGAACATGTATTTACTTACCTCGTGTCATTAAGATTACCCGTCACCCACATCGTCTCTCTTACACTTCCTCCATTGTACCTTCCTGTGAGCTAGCTTGTGGAGTTTGCCGCAATACCGTTGACGTCAACTACGGATCATACTCCTGCACCAAGGGATGTCGCTACGCCCTCCATTCCAAGTGTGCAACAAACAAAAAAGTGTGGGATGGGAAAGATCTTGAAGGAGTTCCTGAAGAAGAAGAAGAAGAAATACTTGAGCCCTTCCTGTGGATTGATGAAGAGACGATACAACATTTCAGTCATGATCATCACCATCTAAAGCTTCGTCAGGATGGTGGCAGCCATGAAAACAAGTTTTGCGAAGCCTGCACCCTTCCCATGACAGTTTCAGATCGCTTCTATAGTTGTATAAAGTGTGAGTTTGTCCTCCATGAAACATGTGCATCCCTTCCTCGGAGAAAACACCATCCCGTACACAAACACCCGCTCACCCTCTTCCATCCATCCTCTTCTAATCCTCACAAGGTTGAAAGGAAGTACTACAGAGACGGTTTCTCCACGTGTGATGGTTGTACTCGTAATTGTTGTGGCTTCATATACAGATGCAGCGAACAGGATTGTGAGTTTCAGCTAGATGTAAGATGCGCTTCGCTTCCTGATCCTTCAATCCATGATTGCCATCCACCTGATCACCCTAACTTCTTCAATTTCACCAGTGGGTCCTGCATGGGTTTCGAGTCTGTTGCATGCGACCATTGCGAGTACTTAGAATGTATTCAGTGTAAATCCTTTTTGTGTCTTCATTGCGCTACTTTGCCTTGCGTGGCTCACTACAAGCACGATAAGCATCCACTCACTCTTTGCTGCGGAGAAGAAGAGACGAGAGATCTCAAATATTGGTGTGAGATCTGTGAAAATAAATTAGATGCAACCAAGTGGTTTTACACATGCGACTCTTGTAGAGTCACTCTTCACATTAAATGTTTATTGGGAAAGGAGGTCTACTACATGAAGCCGAACCATATCATCAAAATAAATGGCAAAAATGTTGATATTGAATATAACAATGGCAACACAAGACCAGTGTGTACAAAATGTGGACTTCGTTGCATATACACATTGGTATACAAGTGTGAAAATGAAATATTCTGTAGTCTGTCTTGTTTATTCCAGCCTGGTTTGCCCTTGGGATACCACTACTACATGACGAGAAGAATCATGAGGATAAGGGAAACAGAAAAATTAGAAGAAGAGGTTGAGGTGGAACTAGCTAACCAATAAGAATAAGCTGAGTGAAAGAGTCAAGAGTCAAAGTCCAGTTGAATTGTTCATTAGCTATGCAGTTTGATTGTGAACTTGTGTGTGAGTCGAATTCTCTGCCGTACGGTGTGGCTGAAAAACGAACGGTCTTGTGTTTGTAATTCTTCTGATAAATCAATAAATAAGGATTGTTGCTTTATCAATTCTTTAATAGATTGAAGAGAGTGATAAAGGTCTTCTGAATGACATTGCTGCAGTGATCACAATGAGGATAATAATTTCTGTAGTAACAGTTATCTAGAGTGCAGAAACCAGATCAAAGTGTGTCGTTCGGACCTGCAACATTAACTGCTCAAAGCCAAGGAATGATCTAAAGTAAAGGAAAAAAAAAAAAAAATGCTAGTGAGGGCTTTTCTACGGAGCATGGTGGCTATCGGAATATATTCTCCGACAAGGATTGCTTGCTTAATGTCGGCAACAACACCTCATCCAAATCTTGACCACGTGTACTTATGTTTGGTCGGAACACATAAAATGGATCAACAAAATCTATGAATTTTATTTCTTGCAAGCATAATGACTTAACCAAATCAAATATCTTCGACAGGTAATTATACGTACTACCATACTTAGGGGCTGGTATTCAATACAGAATTGAATGGAATTAGAATGAAGGCAGTTAATTAAAGTCTGAGAATCATTCTATGGAATTAGGCGATTCCGCTAAAATGAAAGTGGATTTATTTGGCAGTTACAAAGTGGAATCAAATAGAATGGTTTGAAATAAATTTTTTAAACTCTTAATTTTACTTAAGTAATGCTTATGAGTTTTGTGGCAACCAAGTGTGGCATTCAGATTAGGTAGAATCTTTTTTTCCACGGTCATTTTGCTCATGCTCCCATTTTTGTCACGCCACCCTTGCTTAATACCGTCAACGAGAAGTCGAATCAACATCGTCGTTTCTCGAACATTCCAAAATTCATATGCTCCTATCACCTTCTCTTGTTGTGAATCTTCCGTCAAATTTTTAGTCAAATGACATTATATATTTATTATAGCTTATGAATATTCACTATATATTATTAATTATATAATATATATTTATAGAAATACTATTAGATAATTAATTGTTACATATCTTAACGTGGATGACTATTTGAGATATGGCCAAAAGATAAAAGAAATTCTCCAAAGACGTGTCAATACTGTTTGAGTTAGATCAATAGGTTTCTCTTTTTCATCTAGTCAATACGTTTCCTTTTCCATACAACAAATATAGTCAAATGTATAATTTATCAAAGACGTGTTTTGAAACAGCTATACACTAAACGATAACAGTCAAGCTTACAACTAATTTTATAAACAAAGAAGTCTAGATATTTTGAAACGGAATAAACTTATAAATTTTACAGAAATTGAGAAAAAAATTCCAGTACTGAAAACAATAACTTACATGTTATCCATAGGGGCGATAATGTGATCGTACGGAGCAGTCAGACTTGAAAACAGTAAGATAGCTGCAAAATATAAACGTAAGTGAATGACAAAACGATACTGCTCGTGTCTGTTACAAAAAAGAAATCCTGCTCTCACGTCTGACTGTTTGTTACAAAAAAGATAGTTGCAGGGTGATTTTTCTTATGAGACAAGAATATGTTTCTTATGAGTTACCTTTGAAGAAATACTGCTCGTGTCTGTTACAAAAAAGAAATACTGCTCGTGATTAGAAGGTAGTTGCAGGGTGATTTTTCGTAAAAAGCTGCATGTTTGTTTGGTTGTGTTTTACGCTAGTTGTTGTAAACAATTTATATAGAGAAACTTGTTGAAATCTTTGAGATGAGAAAATGATACCATTTAAAAATAGATTTGATATTCAGAGAATCTAGGTAAACAAACTCTGTTTTGTTACCATCGTTTAAAGCTCAACCGTAATCTGTGGAGAATATTTTGAAAGAAACAGAAACTTGGTTCCTATCGGTTAAAGCTCAACGGCTTTGATTTTCCTTTGCTAGATTTTGTTGCTTGATCTCAGCAACCTCTTTGATTATTTCCTCAACTCTATCAAAATAAACAAAACCATTATGTTTTCATTTGATTATTTCATCAACTATATCAAAATAAACGAAACATTATGTTTTCAGAGAATGGTTCACGTCAAACAAACAACAAAGTTATATTTTAAGTTTAATCAATAAGATCAAAGATTAGTCCATGAGAGAACATGCCTTTTATCTCCTAAACCTCCTTCATTATCATCATTACCGTCAATGATCCTATTTTTGTTCCATTTCAAAACGAATACAAGTAGAGCCGTAGAGGTCTCTTTATCAACAAAGGACAAAACCTCAGATAAGAACATAGCAGAGAAAAAGATGTATCAAGATCAACGACATGCCGTTGGGTGCTCCTCCTCCTCAGTACTTCCCAATATTGTTTAGATTATTTCTTCTTTCCTTCTTTAAATAACGTTGTCGTCTGGTACAAAAATATCTCAGGCCAATGTATTGTCTGCATATTCGATTGCCTTTTGCTTCACCCTCTCCTCATCACCACCAGATTTCTCATATTCCAAAATCTTCTCGAATAAAAGCTGGGAATGGAAAGCACAAAGGACACCGTACTTTCTCCCTCCTGCCGCCTTCTTCTCTCCTCCTTCTTTCCTGGTCACAACCGGAGCAGTTTGCCGAAGACAGCTATGTACTTGGTCAAGACCATAAAGCCACCGTTTTTGTTGCCTTTGAACTCAGAAAAGGATCATAATTTGTGGCGAAGGAAGAATATTTAATAATCAACATCATCATCAAGAACATTGTTCAACGAGTGGTTATAAACTTGACAAATCTCTCGAAGAACTTGGAAGCATTCTCAGAATGAGGGTTTTGGAGATGAAACACATGTCCCTCCTCTTCTTCCTCAACAACTTCCACGTCTCCTTTCCACCCACTCTTCTTTAGCTTCGCCGCGTACCCCAAACCTTGCCGCACAAAAACATCTTTCCCCGCCACCGCAACTAAAACCTTCTCACATCCCAACCCGGAAAGATCCGAGTCGGATCCAACCACGTTAAACAACGGATCATCCGTCCCATTAACACTGTTAGGGCTCACGACCTTCTCCCAGAGTTCAGCGATTCCGCTTCTCATCTCTCTGTCTTGCACATCGTGCTCGTCGACCGGATCTGTTCCCCAGAAAGCCGGATGAACAACCACAATACCTTTGATCTTGGGATCAAGCTTCTCCTTACCGGCTCTCATCGCCATGTGATGAGTCATGTTAGCGCCGGCGCTGTCTCCGCCGATGAAAACTCTACCGAAGTCGGCGTGTTTGTTGATCCAATCTTCAGGACCAGATCCATCGGAGTGTGAGAAAATCCACTCAATCGCAGACCATGAATCCTCATACGACGCCGGAACCGGATGCTCCGGCGCGCGGCGGTACTGGATCGATACGGCGAGGCAGTTAGCAGATTTGACGACGTCGGCTACGTAGTTGTGGTAGATGGGAGAGAAAGGTGACTCGATGATCCAAGCTCCGCCGTGGATGTAGATGAGAATAGGTAGTTTCTTGTTGTTGGTACCGGCGGTGGCTTTGTGAGGGAGGAAGAGACGGACGGAGAGGTTATGCTCCGGTGAGTATAGTACGTCTTTTGAAACGACGTCGTTTGTTTTGTCTAGTGATGTTGGAATGATTTCGGTGCCGGTGAGACGCTCGATGCGACCGTCTTTGTAAATCCTGATGAAGGGAGGATGCTCGGAGACAAGATCAGATTCCATTTTTGGATCTTTGGAACGTGAATGAAATTTGAAGAAGTAATGTAATGAAAAGAGTGGTCGGTGACTTACTTGCTTTGTCATATTATTAAATCATTTAAACGAAAAATAAAACTGTGCTGTTTATTTTTATACGAACACGTAGCATTGATACTGGACACATATCTTTTATATTTTTATTTTTAAATCTAACGACAATGACAAAAGTACTAAGTAAATAGATTGTTTTGGATAAGACCATCGTTATCCCAAGTGCCTACGGGGTTGCTTAACAAAAAACTAATATAATAGTGGGCAGATTCGTGCTTCTTGTTTACACTGTCTGCGAGTCCTACTGACACGTGACGGTCCAAGATTGATTCGTTTATTAATTTTTTTTTTTAATCCAAAAAAAAAATTTAAGCACCCCATTATAAGGTGTTAAGATAATGATGCTCTAATATTTTAGGTAATGAAAGGTGAAACACTGAGCGCGATTTTTATTACGGTTTTGAGCAAACTGCGAACACAACACCAATCACGATAATTTGGAAATGACAAGGTGGGGCGTAATTATAATAGTGTTACCCATTCGGTAAAAGTTCAGATAAAAGGTGTAACCTCTGTTCTAAAACTCGACCGCGTAGCCGAGTTAGCGGCCGAAAAATCGCTATCCAGTGAGGCACCGTGGCGAACTGAAGGTGTGCGCTCTAAAAATCGGACTTAAAAAACTGCAATTTTTACTTATTTAAATTTGTAAATCTGACAATCTATGTTATATCTATGAAGTTTTGATAAAAACAATAAGAAAAACGAAGAAAAATGCTGTAAATTCCGTCAAAATCTATGGCCGTCGCGTTTTTTACGGTTGCAGAACCAAATGCCTTGGGAGAAAGACAATATGTACAATGACGATTATATCCTTCATTAAAGAAAATTAAAAATTAAAAATAAAAATTTACTCTCTTAAGTTCAAATTTGGGATGTTTAGGTATGTGAAACAAAATTTACCACTGCACCACAGCTATGTTACTTGTATCTTGTTATAATTACTTATATATAGCCTAAAACAAATCGCCGATTAATCCACGAGTAATCTCCGATTAATTGATTTGGCGCTAGGCCCTACCCGACTGCACGCGTAACGCCTACCAAGTTTTCAAGGGGGGGGGGGGGGGGGGGGGGGGGGGGGGGCGTAACTAATACAATAACGCACTTACAAAAAAAGATGAAAAGTTTTTTTTCTGTTTGTTCTGTATTCGTAACTAATACAATAACGCACATGTGTCTTCGTCTGCTTGATTATGGTGCGGTTCATTTGAATTGTGTGCGTTTTTATTAAAATGTTACTTATTATTATTACTTTTAATATTATTATTGTAATTTATTTTAAAAGCACATGCTATATGTTAATTAGTGTAGTTTCGTGGTTTAAATGCATTTTCTCTTTATTTTACTATTAATTGTATTCTGAAAAAAACATTGAAACTAAAATAAAAAGACTAACAAAAACTAAATGAACCAAACTTAAACTGAACTAAATTTCATTAATACTTAAAAATATTTATATATATCTATCATGTTTATTGTAATTTTATTCGGAACGATTTTAGCTTGTTAGAGAAAATACACTAAGCATTTTTTGTTTGAATTATTAATATCATTATTTTTAAAAAATATTATTATTTACTTTTAAAAATAGTACATTTTTTTTTGGTCAAGAAATACTACATTTATTTAAACCTAAAAATACTAATTAAATTTCTGTTAATCAATGTTTAAAAACTGGATCAATCCGGTTTGTCGAACGATGACTTGTTTCTCTATCCGGTTACGGATTGTGTTAAAAACTGAATTAAAATGAAAAATTGGTCAAAGATCCGGTTAAATTCGCTGAATCTGGTGATCGAGTTCAATATCAAAACTCCAATTTTCAATTTTGAATTTAAAATTAAAATCATAATTGAAAATATATTAAAATATCATATTTTAAATTGTTATTATTGTCTTGCTAAAATGTCATATTTTTTAAAAAAACATGTATATGTATATATATTAATTTCATTACAAAATATTATTATATTTAATTTTATTTAGTGTTTTGAAAACAGAAGCATAAAGACGACATATTAAAAAATAAGTTTTAATGTTTTAAAATATTTAAAAAAGGCACACTAAAGTCTAAATTCAAATGTAATATATTTATTTATTGTATAATATATTATTTCTATCCTTTTATGGTTTTTTATAATTATGATATTATTAAAAAACAAAAAAATCAATTTTTAATTTTAGTAATATACTTATTTTACATTATATTTTCTATCAAAACATCACTACTTTTATCAAAACCGCACTATTTTTTTTATTATCAAAACCACACTTTTTTATGAAATCCCTCGTCCCGCAAATCGTATGAACCGCAGTTGCACCGTACCACACTACTTTTCTATGAAATCCGCACTTGTCCCGCAAACCGCATGAACAGTAGTTGCATTGTACCGCATTTTAATTTTGTACCGCTAATATTATCAAAACCGATGTTACCATTCGGATCCTTAGTAAACACACTCCGTCTCTAATAATGGAGAGTTCTCTCGTTGGAATTATGTGTATTTAAAAATTACGAGAAGTCCAATAAAAATTTTCTGCTTTTAGAATTTTATGGGAAAACTCTTCAATAGAGATGTTTTAAACACTCTCGTCTCTCATCACTCATTAAACTTCTCAATATAATTAACTCTGGTGGCGGCGGTGGCTTCTTTACCATCGGTCGCCACCCCATTACGTTTTCTTTTGTTTTGGATATATTGGTTTTTTCTCTTTTTTTGTTGGATTTACTTTTTTTTGGTCATCAACTTAAACAAATTCATATTGGCTTTAATAAACCAAACCGGGAGCTCCGCATCCATATGAACGACAAAAGACAAGTGTTTTTTAACACTGCGTGCTAAGCTGTCTGCCTTTGAATTTAGCGTCCATGGTACATGAATGATCGCTGAGCTAAAGAAACTTTCTTTCAGGGTCTTGATATCTTCCAAATAGCTTGCAAAAGCGGGCCATTCTTCTGGTTCCGAAACCATCTTCACCAATTGAGAACAATCCGTTGCAAACATGACCTGAAACTAACGTAAGTTCCTCATACATTTCATTGCCCAAAGTAGTGCTTCCACCTCTGCATGAAGAGGGGAAAGACTCGCCCTGACATTTCTTGCCCCCATCAGACCATCAAAACCTTTTAAAATTCTATACCAAACTTGTCCAGACAAAGGATCATTTTCTTTCCAAGAACCATTTGTAAAACACCATCGGCCTGGAATTAACGGTAGGGTCGCGACCTCTGCAGGTGGTATTTCCCTCTGTATATTCAGTATATCTGCCTCAGCCCAAAGTGTTGACTCTGTTTCCGCTAATTTTAGGATATCCCTGGGATCCATATCCAAATTACTGAAAACTTTATTATTATTTCCTTATCAAATGTACCATAATATTCATGCAAACTGATGATCATCCATCTGCGGAATAACTCTCCAAAATAGATGATCCATATTTGTGAAGAGAGAACTAGTTGGAAAGATAGACGGATTTGATGGTATTTTTGAGAGCGCCTAAACATGAAGCGCTAAAGGTCATTCAAAAAACACGTGGTTTATCGATTTCTCTGGAGCTCCATATCTGGCACAGCATATGTCCCCTTGTATTCCTCTTGCTTGCAAATTTTTCTTAACTGCTATACAGCCTGACACCTGTCAAAACAAAAATTCAGGTTAATCGAATCATTTATTTTCTAAATTGCCATAAAAATGTTTTATCTCCGGTGGGCACCGTAATGTCCAATAGAACGCCTTCAATATATCTACTGTGGGTCCAAGACCCCTGGTTGTTTTTTTTGGGTAAACCTTTATACCTGATAACCTGATTTTATTGTGTATTTCTCATTCCTCGTAAAATGCCATCCATTCCTATCTGCCATCTGAGTCTTACTCAGTGGTATGTTTTCTATGATTTTCACATCCTGGGAATCCACCAAAGTCCGAATTTCCTGCGATCTCCACGTTAACGAAGGCGAATCGATGAGAGAGACCATTGTAAGGTCTGGGTAATGGTTATGTTGGTTTTTATTTGCTGGTCTCGGGCGAGTAGTTGAGAGCCAAGGATCATTCCGTACGGATATATATGAACCTGATCTCATCTTTTTGATTAGTCATTTGCTTACAAGATATCTAGTAGAAACAATACTCAACTAGCCATATGACGGAGAATATGATCTAATCGGTTCTCTTGTAGTACCGTCCTTTAAACACTCAAGAAAATAAGGTATTTGGCTTCTCTATCAAACACTATAACTGCTTTCCAAGCATCGCCGTATTAAAATCCGTAATATCTTTTTTTTTTCTTTTTTTGACGTCAAACGGCCATTCTATTACTCAATATTGAGGTGGTTTGGGTAACCAGACCGGAATAGAACAACCAATAAAATGTAACTCCCTATGGAAAGACCTAGCAGTCTTGGCTAAAAAATCTGAAAACTGATTGTGCGCTCGTGGAACATGAATGATGTTAAACTCCGGGAAGCATATCATCAGCGTCTCTATCATTTCCAATTCCGTCGCAAAGCTTGGTCAGGCATGAGGTTCCTTTATCATTGCTATCAGCTCCTTGCAGTATGCCCCAAAGCTCTGGCAAGTTGAATGTTGAAGCATGTTCTCCATTTCCCACCGTAGAGCTTCTACTTCCGAATACAAAGCTGATTCACGTCGATTGAAATTTCTTGTCCCCAACAGTTGAATGTTTCCTCCACTGTCCCTCCAGACCCATCCACATCCACTAAACTGAGCCGATTCTGTCCAGGATCCATCTAGTAAGCAAATGTTACCCAAGCTTAGGACTTGTGGTTCCTCAGGAATGATTTCTTGTGCCACTGGTTGTACCACTTCGTTCGCATCAAACCAGGCTTGACATTCACTTTCTGCATGTCGAACTAAGTCCAAAGGATCTCTGTCTATCCCCCTGAAAAGTTTATCATTCCTAACCTTCCAAATGTACCAGATTATCCATGGATAAGGATCCCTATCCCTTTCCGGCTCGATAATGTTGTTTTTCCTCCAGAATAGGTAGTCCATATTTGTGTAAACGCTTGGTACTGGAAATAACCCTGGGCTTGATGGAGTTGATGATAAGGACCAGACTTGTAGAGATGGCGGACACTCAAAAATACATGGGTTACAGATTCTTCTAACACTCCACATCTTGGGCAGTAGTTGTCACACCTCATATTACGTCTTGCTAAGTTCCTTCTTACTGCCACATTACCAGTTAACAGCTGTCATATAAGATGACATATCTTCTTCGGTGCCCTTAACTTCCAAGCGAAAGCTTGAAGCTCAGTGATACTTGGTTCTAGGACTTCCTTCTCCTCCTCTTTCTTTAACACATTTTGGGCCACCCAATACCCAGATTTAACCGTGTATTGGCCATTCTTTTGGTCAGATATCCGTGATATCTTTAAAACCCAAACCTCCTTGATCTTTATTTTCACATACTTTGTCCTATGATTTCTAGTACATGCCTTTTGTGCTTCTCCCTTGATTCCACCTGAATTGTGCTACCGCACTCGTTAGTTTTTTCACGGTTGCCTTTGGTAAGCGATAGTAAGACATTACATGATTTGGTAAGACCATAACTACTGATTTAATGATCACTTCATTGTCTCTTTGGATTTACTTTTTTTTTAATGGGATTTCATTTTTTGTTTTACAGATTTCATTTTCTCGTCTCTCTTTCTGATTTAATCGGTTCTGCTTGATTAAAAGAAGCCTTGTAAACATTTGATATGCTTATCTAAGTATCTTTTAACGATAAGTTAAAATTAATGAATAAATCTAATCTACCTATAATTAAATAAAATATATTATTTTAATATTTGGTATGATAAGTAGTGTTACACCACAATACATCAGATTTGGTGAAATTATGTTACATGGTGTTTTTATTGGAGATGAAATTATGATAAATTTTTTGTTTTGATTTGTTATTGAAGTTGGCCTATAGCTAACCTAGTTACATGTAAAGATCATGTGTGAAATTAAATTTTGTATTAGTGCTACAGTTCACCATCACGTATATTTAATTTAAAATATATATGATGCGCAAGCCAGCGCCTGTAGCTCAGTGCATTGGCGGAGCCAGCTCAATTTATTACATGGGTTAATTGCATAATAAACATATCTTATATGGGGTCAGTATGTTAATTTTCAGTAATTGTTCTGTAAAATTCAAAGAAATTATTTTGATACAAATTCACATGGGTCATATGACCACCATGACAAAGCGGTAGCTCCGCCACTGGCTCAGTGGATAGAGCGTCCGTTTCCTAAGTAGAAGGCCGTGGTTCCACCTCTACCTGACGCACTTCTATATACATTTCCGTTAAATTATTTCTGACCAAAAGAATAACAAAAAATGATGGTCCAGTTGGGACCGGTTACCTGGTCTAGATTGTTCAGAGGTCACTGCCTCACTGGTCCAATAATCCTTCAGCTGTAGGACTAGGAGACTAATGTACCGCTTTCACATGACGAACTCCTATAACTTGCCCAGTATATAGACATCAACAAACCAGTCCCAGGGAAAGTGGCACAACACATCTCACCACCTTATAATCTCCACTTGGATCACAGGCTTGCGTTACTAAGCTCGACAAACTTATATATACCCCATGTTGCACCGAAATGGATACGGGACAGAAAGGGGACGCAAGCGGAAGCGGGGACGGAAGCAGAAGCGGGGACGGGAAACTGCAAAGTTAAAATTTTATAGATACGGGTACGGCACATATATATATATATATGTTAAAATTATATATAAGCTAGCCATATTTAACAAAATAAAAAAGTTTACACCAAAATCTTAACATAAAAATTACTTCAGTGTAGTATTTGAAATAATAATAATAATAATAATAATAATAAAATTAATGATTAAACATTTTTTCTATCAAAATTTGGTTCATCTAGTAAAAGTTCATAAACTTGGAAACAAGATTGGAAGTTAAAATATTGTTAAAAAATTTACTTCCACTACAAGAAAACACATGCTTAACGACGAAAATTAACGAGGAAAAACAATCCTCGTAAATTTGCGTCGAGTTTACTACGAATTTACGTGAAAAACTAAAGTCATCGTTATTTCCTCGTAACGTAACGACAAAACTGTTTCGTCGTAAAATGGATGTAATTTTACGAGTATTTTACGAGGAAAAACTATTTCCTCGTAAATACGATGTAAACTTTGCGTGGTATTTACGAGGGAATAGTTTACGTGTATTTAGCGAGGAAATTTTTGAATCCACCAACTTTATAGGTGTTACACGTTTTTTTTGCCCACCTAATTAATTTTCGTCGTAAATTCATAGCAAAATTACAACTACCAGATTCGAATTTTCCTATAAATATGGATGTTTGAACATCATTTTAAACACACCAACAACAAAAAACGTGAAAGAAAAAAAATGGCTGGCTCCGGGACTATTTACGAGTTGCGGAAGTGGATGTATATGCATAGAGATGCTAACGGGAGAGTGACGAAAGAATACCTTGTGGGTCTGGAGACATTTATGCATCAAGCAGATTCAACACCGCTCGCCCAAGAAAGTGGTAAGATGTTCTGTCCTTGTCGGAAATACAACAATTCGAAACTGGCAAATCGTGAAAATGTTTGGAAGCATTTAATAAATAGAGGTTTCACGGCAAATTACTATATCTGGTTTCAACATGGAGAATGTTTTAATTATGATCAGAATGAAGCTAGTAGTAGTAATAGCAATTTTCAGGAAAAAGAACCGGTTGATCATCATTTGCATAATGAACATAGTTACCATCAGGAGGAGATGGTAGATTATGATAGAGTTCATGATATGGTAGCTGATGCATTCGTAGCTCATGATGAAGATGAAGAACCTAATATAGATGCAAAAAAGTTTTACGAAATGTTAAACGCGGCGAATCAACCACTTTACAGTGGTTGTAGAGAAGGTCTCTCTAAATTGTCGTTAGCTGCTAGAATGATAAATATTAAAACTGATCACAATCTACCTGAAAGTTGCATGAACGAATGGGCGGACTTGTTTAAAGAGTATATGCCGGAAGACAATGTGTCTGCTGATTCTTATTATGAGATTCAGAAACTGGTTTATAGTCTTGGGTTGCCTTCGGAGATGATAGATGTTTGCATCGACAACTGCATGATCTATTGGGGAGATGATGAGAAGCTAGAAGAATGTCGATTCTGCAAGAAGCCACGATTCAAGCCGCAAGGACGGGGACGTAATAGGGTACCGTACCAAAGGATGTGGTACCTACCAATTACAGACAGATTGAAAAGATTGTATCAATCAGAGCAGACTGCTGGAAAGATGAGATGGCATGCCGAGCATACTCAGACGGATGGTGAGATGACTCATCCATCAGATGCAAGAGCCTGGAAACATTTCAACAAAGTACATCCAGATTTCGCTAGCAATATCCGGAATGTGTATCTCGGATTATGCACAGATGGATTTAGTCCGTTCGGAATGTCAGGGAGACAATATTCATTGTGGCCAGTCTTTCTTACTCCATACAACCTGCCACCGGAGATGTGCATGCAACGGGAGTTACTATTCTTGACCATATTAATACCTGGTCCGAACCATCCAAAAAGGTCCCTGGATGTTTTCCTACAACCACTGATAAAAGAGTTGAAGGATTTGTGGTCAACAGGGGTGAGGACGTATGACTGTTCAACGAAGACGAATTTTACGATGCGAGCGATGCTTTTGTGGACCATAAGTGATTTCCCTGCCTATGGGATGTTGTCTGGATGGACTACACATGGGAGATTAGCTTGTCCATATTGTAATGGAACAACAGATGCGTTTCAACTGAAGAATGGTAGGAAGACAAGTTGGTTTGATTGTCATTGGCCATCCTTACCGAAGAAACAAGAATTTGTTTAGGCACAAAAGGGTTGTGAGAGACACTCCTCCTCCATATCTAACTGGAGAACAAATTGAAGTGCAAATCGACTACTACGGAGCTAACGAAACAGTTCGTTGGGGTGGTAATTGGCATGTCCCTCGTAATATGCCAGATTCTTACGGTGTTCATCACAACTGGCACAAGAAGAGTATATTTTGGGAGTTGCCATATTGGAAGGATCTTCTTCTGCGCCACAACCTCGATGTGATGCATATAGAGAAGAATTTCTTTGAGAACATCATGAATACAATATTGAATGTCCCAGGGAAGACAAAAGACAACATAAAATCGAGGTTGGACTTGCCGGATATTTGCTCAAGAAGCGAGTTACATATTAAAAGCAATGGACAAGTTCCCGTTCCGATATTCAGATTATCTTCAGAAAAAAAGTCGGTGTTGTTCAACTGGGTGGCATCAGAAGTGAAGTTCCCCGATGGGTATGTTTCGAATCTCTCTAGATGTGTTGAAAAGGGTCAAAAGTTCTCCGGGATGAAGAGTCATGATTGTCATGTATTTATGCAACGACTACTGCCCTTTGCATTTGCGGAGCTACTTCCAACAAACGTACATGAAGCACTTGCAGGTACGTAGTGTATTATATCACAATAATTTACAAAATAATATATGACTAACAATGTGTTTAATTTTTTTTTGAATATAAAAGGCATTGGAGCATTTTTCAGGGATCTGAGCACACGCACTCTTAAAGAAGAAGTTGTGGAACAGCTTCAGGAGAACATTCTCATCTTATTGTGCAACTTGGAGAAGATATTTCCTCCCGGATTTTTTGACGTCATGGAGCATCTAGCTGTCCACCTCCCATATGAGGCATTGCTTCGTGGACCTGTACATTACGGATGGATGTATCAGTATGAGCGAGCCATGAAATATTTGAAGGGAAAAGCAAAGAACCTCGCCAAAGTTGAAGGTTCTATAATTGCTGGAAGTTTGACGGAAGAAGTTTCTCACTTCACATCGTACTACTTTGCGTCAAAAGTACGTACACGGAGAAGAGCTCCAAGAAGATATGATGATGGTGGTGTTGCGCCAACATATGCAGTTGCTGGTGTTCCAGACATCTTTAGCCAGATTGGGCGACTCGGTGGGAAGTCTAAAGAGGTTTGGTGGTCGAGTGAAGAAGACGCTCATAGTGCACACACCTATATTCTACTCAATTGCGAAGATCCATTGATGCGTTATTTTGAAAGGTAACATATATTGACACTTCGAAACACATATAAGTATAATTAATTGTATAATTGCGAGAGATTCATTCCTATAAAATGTGATTTTACAGCCTATTTGTTTCTCAAGTCGAAGAAACATTTCCTGGTATATCCACAAGTGACGTAGACAAAAGGAAAGATCAACACTTCATTAAGTGGTTGCGGAATCAGGTATTAACTAAAACTTTTTTTTCATACATTATTTGTATTTCATTAACATTCTCTTTATTTTTGCAGGTTGATTATGACGACGACGATGCAGATTATCCTAAGTGGTTACACGAAGTAATTCAATCTCCACTTGTAAAGGTCACCACATCACAGATGTATTTCACACGAGGCTATACTTTTCATACATATGACTATGGTAGACAGCGGGCGACCAGTAACTATGGAATATGTGTGAAAGGGGAAACCGATTTCTACGGGATCTTGACGGAGATTATTGAAGTCGAATTTCCAGGGATACTGAAGCTGAAATGCGTCCTCTTCAAATGTGAATGGTTCGACCCCGTCGTCAACAGAGGTGTTCGGTCTAACAAATTCGGTGTAGTTGATGTCAACGGCGGACGAAGGTACAACAAATTCGAGCCTTTCATCTTATCTTCACAAGCAGACCAAGTTAGCTTCCTTCCATACCCTCAGATGAGAGATTCAGGTATAAATTGGTTAGCAGTGATCAAAGTTACACCTCGAGGACGAATCATCAGTGGAGAAGAACCACCATTGCAAGAAGAACAGAAAAATGAAGTTGAGGAACCTGAACAAGAAATTGATGACATCCTTCTCATTGATCCGCATAATCACGAGTACGAAGATCTTACCGATGATGCCACAGACGAAGCTGTTGAAGACGAGTTTAATGAAAATGATGATGTTTCTAGTGATGACGAGAATGTCGATGTATCCGATTGATGTATTTGTTTTATGAATAAGATGAGGGAGTTTGTTTTATGAATAAGATAATGTGGGGTTTGTTTTATGAATAAGGTAATGCCGGGAGTTTGTTTTATGAATAAGCAAATGTGGGAATTGTGGTTTGGAATGGAAATAAAGATGGGGTTTGGAGTATATGAAGTAGAAAATAAGGAATATGGGGTTTGGGGTTTCGGATTCAAGGGATTTAAACATAACACTCGTTAATTCCACGTAACAAAAAATCGTCGTAAAGGACTCGTAGGTCAACGAGGAAATAACGACGAAATATAAAAATAAAGAACGCGGGACTCGTTAATTCCACGTAGGACAAAATCGTCGTAAATACCACGTAGGATGAATTCGTCGTAAAAACCACGTAGGATGAAATCGTCGTAAATACAACGTAAGACAACGAGGAAATAACGACGAAACCTAAAAATAAAGATGAGGTTTGGAATATATGAAGTAGAAAATAAGGAATATGGGGTTTGGGGTTTGGGGTTTGGGGTTTTGGGTTTCGGGTTTCGGGTTTGGGGTTTGGGTTTCGGGTTTTTGGTTTCGGGTTTCGGGTTTAGGGGTTCGGGGTTCGGGGTTTGGGGTTTGGGGTTTAGGGGTTCAGAGTTTGGGGTTTCGGGTTTAGGGGTTCGTGGTTTGGGGTTTCGGGTTTTGGATTTCGGGTTTGGGGTTTCGGGTTTTGGATTTCGGGTTTCGGGTTTCGGGTTTCGGGTTTGGGGTTTCGAGTTTGGGGTTTCGGGTTTAGGGGTTCGGGGTTTGGGGTTTCGGATTTTGGATTTCGGGTTTCGGGTTTCGGGTTTCGGGTTCTAGGGATTTAACCATAACACTCGTTAAAAATAACGACGAAACTTAAAATTAAATATGGGGTTTGGAATATATGAAGTAGAAAATTAAAGATGGGGGTTTGGGTTTCGGGTTTCGGGTTTGGGCTTTCGGGTTTCGGGTTTGGGGGTTGGGGTTTGGGGTTTCGGGTATGAGGGTTCGGGTTTGGCTTTCGGGTTTGGGCTTTCGGGTTTCGGGTTTGGGGGTTGGGGTTTAGGAATAACGACGAAACTTAAAATTAAATATGGGGTTTGAAATATATGAAGTAGAAAATTAAAGATGGGGTTTGGGTTTCGGGTTTCGGGTTTCGGGTTTGGGATTTCGGGTTTCGGGTTTGGGGGTTGGGGTATGGGGTTTCGGGTTTCGGGTTTCGGGTTTCGGTTTTCGGATTCTAGGGATTAAAACATAACACTCATTAATTGCACGTAGGATGAAATCGTCGTAAATACCACGTAAGCATAAATCGTCGTAAAGACCACGTAACCAGAAATCGTCGTAAAGACCACGTAAGCAGAAATCGTCGTAAAGACCACGTAAAAAGATTTAAACATAAAACACGTTAATTCCACGTAAGCATAAATCGTCGTAAATACCTCGTAGTATAAAAACTAGAAAAAAGGGAAAAGGATCAAAATACCAGAATAACATGTGGCAAGACTTCCAGCAATTATAATACGTAAGTCTCGCCCACATGAATTCTAATATCTTATCCTTTTCCTATTTTTTTCAAATATTTATAATTTGAATATGATTTTGCTGAGGAATGTGATTTCAGATAGGTGTGTGATTTGAGAATGAGAGTTGTGAGTATATTTATAGGAAAGCAAGCCTCGTTAATTCCACGTAGGCAAAATCATCGTTAATACCTCGTAAACAAAAACACGGGCCTTTGTGATTCTTCGCAATTTCCTTGTAAAAAAAAACACGGGCCTTTGTAACTGCTCGCTATTTCGTCGTAAACTTACGACGAATTTGCGACGATATGTAATCTTATATATACACCCGAGCGCTCACTCTTTCTTTCCTCTCTACTTCCTCTCCATTTCGTAGCAATGGTAAGCCTCTCTGATTCCTTTCTAATTTGGTTAGTTTAGGATAGATTAGGTGGTTAGTATAGGGAATTTAGATAGGTTTGCGGATTTTATGTTATTTAGTGTTGATTAGGTGGATAATGTTGGGAAATATATTGTTGATGTTAATTTTAAAAATTTCATTTTTTTCCCAGGTTCGAAAAGGAAGACTTACTGCCCATTACAGAGAGATCTTCGGTGAGCCGGGTAGTCGTTTAGACCCGGCCTCTTCTTCCGCTCCCAGTTCTTCGGGCCAGGAGACTGTCCCCGAGACTCAGTACACTCAGAGAGTCTCTGGGTCTACTTCTTCTAGTGCACCATCGGCTCCTCATGTGCCTCCTCCGATACCTCCTCCTGTGCCTCCTCCGATGGCACCTCCGATGGCCGCCGATATTCATCCTGATCTGATGGTGCCTCCGAGTGCTCCTTACTCGCAGTACACTGTAGAGGACATTCTCAGTCTGCCAGGCAGAGAAGGTTTACCAGTCATCGACCCGGACCGACCGGACGGAACGTTGTGGTATGTTGCATTAATTTTTTTTTAATTCGTTTAAATTTCTTTTATAACATTAAAAAATAATTTATATTTTAAATTTGTATTTTCCAGGTGGGGGGTTGACGGATGTCTTGCATCGGACGTAACCGACACGATCAAGGGTTACTTCTCCATGACACATCCAAACTGGAGTAAGACGCCTCACTACGTCAGAAAGACGTGGTTCAAAATTTACGCTGTAAGTTTCTATTAATTAATTATATATATTTTAATTTTTTCATGATTTATATATATACTTTCTCAAAAACTAATTGTTAATTTATTTTTTCCAACAGCAAAAATATAATAGGGCCTTGGGGATCACTGAGAGGGTGAGGAAGAAGTTTAACGCGAAAGCGAAAGTTCTCTTGTTGGACACGGTCTCCAACTGGAAGGGTGACTGGATCGTGAAGGGGTATGAGCGTGGCAAACCCGCTGAGCTCACCACGGATGTGTGGGATGGCCTCATCCGTTATTGGCGCCTTCCTGATTCCATTAGAATCGCCCAGGCTTGCTCTAACTCCCGTAACACGGTCGATGAGCACGGGAACGGGCCGATGCTTCACACTACGGGCCAAAAATCCCACGCCGGTGTCCGTTTGGAAATGGTAATTAAATATTTTATTAAATAATTTTTTTAATACATATATTAATTTATTCTAACTTTCTTAACTGTTTTTTAGGCCAAAGAGACGGGACATCTCCCGTCTCTTATGAAACTTTACGAGAGGACCCACAAGAACAAGGCGGGCGTATTTGTAGATGGCAAGTCCGAGCAAATCTACAACGACGTAGTTGCTTGGGTTGAAGACCGCCAGACTCAGCTGACCCAGCAGTCTACCGACGGATTACCCGTCACCTTATCCACACTTGAAGTGGATAAGATTTACGAGGAGGTAAATTTTCAAAAAAATTAATTTTTAATTATTCATTTAATTTAACTTTAAATTTTTACTTACAATATTTATTTTTTGTTTTTAAGGTTGTCCCTAAAAAAAAGGGACAAACGTTGGGTATTGGTTCTGTCAACGATGTTCCGAGAGCGACATCGTCTTATGGTCAGCGACGGGATGATGAAGTCACGGAGATGCGTAGAGAGTCCGCTCAGCTGCGTAACGAGTTGACCGCAACAAAATCTCGTATGGGTGGAGTCGAGGGCTTCTTGGACGTTATTGCGGCCACAAATCCGGAATGGGAGTCCATGTTGAGGAACATGCGACAACAACATCCCATTCAAGGCGAGTCATCCGACGTACATAACGAGGCGGATGTTACGAGGAGGAGTGATGAATTCTACCGGGCGATGAACGACCCTTAGTTTTTTTTTTGGTTGTTGTATTATATAAATTCAAAACTTATTTATATATAAAATATTTTCATATTGATTTATTTTTATTTTGAATTTTAATTTATTATTAAATTAAATAATTTTAATTATTTTTTAATTATATTTTTAAATTCTTTAAAATAATAAAAACGAAGTAAATTCGTAGCCAATGTACGACCTCTTTACGTGGAAACCTTACGAGGAAATGACGAGAAACATTTAACGAGTATTTTACGAGGAACCATTTACGAGGAAATAACGAGGAAAAGTTTACGACCATTTTACGAGGAAATCATTTCGTGGTTGTTACGTGTATTTTGCGAGGAAACTCTTTCAAGGTATTTACGTGTACATTACGAGGAACTATTTTCGAGGTATTTACGAGGAATTATAGCGACGTCCTTACGTGGAATATTGACGTGGTCTTTACGACGAATCGCCCTACTTCGTCTTTACGATGAAATATATTCCTCGCTAAGTTACGACGAATTAGCGAGGAAATATGTGTTACGACAGACGTGTAACGAGCAAACGCGTTTCCTCGCTAATTCGTCGTAAAGCCTCTTTTACGACGAAATAACGAGGAAAACCGCCCTCGTTAAGATTATGTTTTCTTGTAGTGTTCCTTTTATTTTTGGAAAAAGATAAATGAGTTAGCTTAAGATACAATAATATTGAAGAAAATTCATTTCAAACATTCCATAAATGAACTACCACGTCCCCAAAGTGTCCCCGTGCTGTTTCTATGGTGTTTCCATCCCAGAAACGTTTCCGGTACAGATACGTTAACCAAACTGCTATCCCCGTGCATCATAGTTAATATACCTGACATAAAATCTTGTTTCTTCCGATGTTTTATATAAATCCTAGACTGAGATTAAAACAATATCAGATTAGACCAAATACACAACCAGTTAAACTCTGTTTTTTCTCTCTAACATCCATTTTGTTTTTTGAAACACTCTCTTACATCCATTTTTGTTTTTTGAAACACTCTCTTACATCCATTTTGTAATTAAAACCTGGTAGTGCAACAACCAATGCCAGTCTGATGCGAGTGTGACTTCTCTTTAAAAGAAAAATCATTAGACGCAGTTAACTGATGACGAAGTTGATCATTGAGTTTCGGAAACTGTGTTACTACAAAGACATGAAAAACCGATCTTGAAAACCTGATTTTAGATGATGAACAGGCTACTGGACTGTAGACCAAGATGCCAATGGAACACAATGGTACAAAACAAAACGTTTTGATCTCTGAGAGTTACTTTTACCTGGGAATGAGATACATGTCTGATACAGGTTGTGAGCATTAGAGCAAACCAGCATACACCACTAGCACTCCTGGGTCAAGTCTGATAAACAAGACTATGAACAAACATGTTATATTTCTTCTTCTCTTTGTGTTAACAAACTTTCACCAAGTTTGGTACCTTTATCTCAAGACCAGTGCTTCCGGTTGCATCCTTTATCACGATCTTCATTCCAAATCGTACACAACAATCGATTATAGATCCCAAGCAAGCATTGATGTGCATAAAACTCAAGTGGAGAAAAGTTAAGGCCTATACAAGAAACCACAATGTACCCCATCTCTTGTACTTTCGTTGGCTTAGTTATAAACAATGGTTGTTTGAAGGAAGATTCTAAGTTCTTACATTCCTTTGACATTGAGAGCATTGCTATCACCAATTGGTAAGAAAGCCCGTATAACTTCCTGTCTCCATTGATTAATAGGCGTCATTATTCAGTGTTTTGATTGTTAACTCTGTTTTTTTCTTCCTTGTTTGGTTATATCAAAGTTCCAATGTGGTATAAGTACAACCTTTTGTTGTAAACATAAATAAAACATATGCTATATATCAGTTTGTTGTCACTCGTAAATAGAACCGTGAGTCTGTGACGATCTACTTTCTACAACAAAATTGTTAGTAGAATCTCCATGGGAATCAGTGATGACATATTCTGAGACTATTAGTTACTCTTCGTATTGATAGAATAGATCTATAACTGTCTCCTCCTCTCTCAAGAACGGCGCAGTAAAATATCGAATTAAACTGAAATATTGAAAACCGAATATAATATTAAAACATATATTAAATTTAAAGCAGAATAAATCATTTTTAATTTAGTAGCCAAAATAAACCGTACTCAAAAGTTGTATAAATTATTAATTAAAACCGAAATAAAATACAATTATCCCAAGCAGCAAACCGTATAAATATCCAACTACTCGTCATGCTCCCTGCTGAGGAAAAAAAAAAGATGAACAACAGAGGAGTCACTCACTGGGATGCTAAATCGCAAACCACTATCAGTACATAACACTAAAACTATGTTGGTCTAACTCTAACATGAGACAAACACGGTGCCTAGTAAACCTCACAGAGCAAACAAAGTAGGCCTAATGCACTAGTAACTACAACCCATGCGCTTATAGTACATAGCTACTCTCTGCACCACAAATTTCCTCATAAGGATATACATACCCTCTGCATCGTTAGTACAATCTGTCTCTGTTCTCCCGCACACCATCCGCTGCATCGTTAGTACAAACGTCTTTGTACCTCTGGACACCACCTGCTGCGTCGCTAGTACAAACGTCTTTGTACTCCGCACACCACCCGCTGCATCACTAGTACAAACGTCTCTGTACCCCCGCACCACACAAATCTGCGTCGCTAGCTCAGACATCTCTGAACGCCCGCCTTCACAAATAGTCCCTACTATATAACTATATATATATATATAAATAACAATCCTTAACATAAATCATTTCACACAACCATTGAATGATATACATCCTATTTTCATTTTAACAATCAATAATAATAAACACGAAAGACTCGATTCACAAAGACATAACATGTTTCAAAACTAAATTTTCCATAATAGTAATACTAAGCTACTACGAGATTAAACGGAGTAGCCCTCAGCTTAGCCCTCAGCTTAGCCCTATTGAAGAATCGGAAACATATCCGAAAAATAACGGCTTGAGCAACAAGAAAACTTAATATTTCTCCATGGGTCTTGATCTCTCAGCAATGGCAAATAAACGCAGATCAAACGCATCACATGACAGATCGCCAAAAATACAAAAGAGGGATTAATCAAGGCTAGGGTTTGATAACTTGTCACACAAGAAACATAAGGGAAAAGCACATAACCTTAGCTCACGTCTTTTATCGCGTTCTCCATACTTCATACGATACAGCAACAACTCCGACATCAACACTTTGTCTCTGGTGGTGAGTGACTCACGGCGGTTGAAAGCCGGTGGCCGGTGGTGGTGAGACGGTGGCTCTGGTTTCACTTTCTCCATCTCACGGATCCGATAGGTAACACCATCGCCATGGCCGGATGACACATAACAAGGCGAGTGATGGCTTGGCTACTCCTCCAGTGGCTGCGTCTCGTCTCCTCCGATAGCAACCGCACATGCTCAAGGCGAAAGAATAAGTTGAATGTGTGAAGAAGAACACACAAGGAGATGAGCAACAACAATAGCATCACATGGAGGAACGGTGGAGAAGAAGCAATTGGAAGGGATGAAGATGGTGATAATGGCGTAACTCACTCTCACCCACGATCAATTAAAAGTTGGAGGCTGAGTTGTGAGGAAGATAATATATAGTCCTTATGTTCCTAAATATAAGAAGTTCTTATTAATAAAATTACTTTTTATCAAAAAATATTATTAAAACTTAAATTAAAACTATTCAACTAATTACAAAATATAGCTATTAAATTTGGTTACACAAATTTTGATACATTTAAACATTTTAGAAATATGAAAACATCTTACATATTGGAACATAAAATATCTTCTAAATTTCTTACATTTTGGAACGGAGGGAGTATACAATAGGCGTACGCATTTAGGGTTAGAAAAGAAATGGTTTGATGTTGGTTTAATAAAAACTAATGAAAAGGAAATCCAAACCGGTTTTAGAAAATAAACCCGGGTTATGGTCGTTACAAGATCATCTATTCTACTAACACTGAAGTACAAAATAATACTTGCATATTTTTAAGTAGGTTCTTCGAGATTTTCATTTCTTTTTTGACTTATTGTAACAAATTCATTTATTGTTTTCATTTAAGTGTTTAATTACATTTTTTATTTTTCTTTTTCACTTTTGCAAACTACTTCATTAATTATATATACTATAATAATTACATGTCATTTATTTTACACATTAACCATAAGAATTTCACGTGTTTAAATAAAATTTCTCCATTAGTGACAAAAATTGAAACCGATTAACAAAATTGTTTTTATTTGTTTAGATAATCAGTTAAACATGGGCATTCATGTATACGTTCGGATACCGATCAATTTTTACGGGTATTGATTTTTAGATTTTTAAAATTAAACTATGTTCGGGTATTATAAATTTTCGGACATGGTTTGAGTTGGATTCTTCCGGGTTCGGATAAGTTTATAGGAACCTAAAAATATTTAAATAACATATATGTTTAAAAATGTCACTAAACAATTTATAAAAAAATAAAAATCAAATCCGCACGAGCGTGCGGGTCAAGCTCTAGTTGATATTAGAATACAATCACAGGTCTTTTATTGATGGTATTCAGAAGTTTTTTGAAGATCAATAGGTCTTAGCTTGCCGGATATGAAGCCATGGGTTCTTGGTGATGGAGAGATGGCATCTTACATCGTGAGAAAGCTTAAAAAGCGGCTTTGTGTGCATGGCTCTCATACTGTCCATGATCCTTTTTGGATCTTTGACGTTAATTCTTCCCCACATTTGTTTGGGTTTAATCTACGGACGCTTACTGGTTTCTTTTTTCTTTGTGTTTATGTTGCTGTCCAGTTTGGTTCAGACATGTAAGAACACTTTGATTGAATTACAAGTGTTAAAAAAAAAAACTAAACCTAACAGTTCACTATATCAACACAATCAACAACTACACCTACATTAGCAAATGACTAACACCCCCAAAGTATTGGAAGGGATGAGAATAAGTTCACGCATGTGTCCTCTTCTTTGTCTTACTCGATGACTGTGGATTCTAAAAGCCACACTAGGTATTTGGTAGTGATTGTATGTAAACGATTAGGGAAGAAATAGCGTGGATAACGATATCTTCAGAACACAACGATGTAATCATGTATGAGTTGAAAAAACTGGACTCTATTAGTATACCGAATAGCATAGAGATATCAGAAGAAGGAAGGATCGTGACTGAACTCGGAGTCGAACTGCCTACTGATATACCATGGATTTAATCCATTTTTAGCCATGCTATATGAGTGTTTTAGAGTATATTATATGGTTTGGAGTATGTTTTAGAGTGTTTTCAGGTTAATGTACGCTTTGGAGAACTATGATGATTTTGGAGCCTTTTGAGGTGCAGAACTGCATAGACGCGTCAGATGTTTAGATATAGATGGAGACCTTCCCACGGTGCGATTGAGCTGATCTTTTTTGCACAAGGTAGAGCTTTGAGTTAGCTTTCCAATTCCACCAGTTTGAGGTAAATCCAATGGTTAGATCAGATGTTATGCCCATTTTACTGAAGAGTGGTCAGTCTTCCTCGCGAGAGGAAGGTGTCGAGGAGTTGAATGAATGATCGATGACAAAGCCTTGGTGTCAATCGACAGTGATGCCAGAACGCGGGCCAAGTATATTTCAAGACTGACTTAAGCCCATAAGCCACAACAAATTACCAGAATACTCATGGACGACCTAAAATCTTATTTATGTGTTTTCTAAGCCATTGTTGACCGCTACGCTTTCTTTACTTTCTATTGTTCTTGGTTTTAGGTTAGGAGAGAATAGAGGAACTCCTTCATAGTCTTCTTGGAACTACATTTTTTGGTTTTTATATCTATTCATATTTCATCTATTATTTCTATGATTTTCTGTGATGTTTGAGTAGATCCACCTAGGGTTCTTGATGGATTAGCCAAAACTATAAAATTGCTAGGGTGATAATTAGATATCCTTCAATAGAATTTGTTTTACTGCTTGTGTTCTAGAGTTGCAAACTTGAACCCTGAACTTAGGTCAATTAGGAGCATGCGACAACATGGTCTATAACCTGAATTAATTCTCTTGAGCTAGGATTGTTAGAAACAAGCGACAGCTGATTTAGCAACCCCAGTGAACGATTCGATCAGATCGATAATGCTTTCCTAAGGAAGCATCGATCGACGCTAACTCAATAGCATCGATTGACGCTGGATCGGTATCAACAAGCGACAACTGAAATACTGGACTTAGTCACGATAAGACTCGCATGTGAAAGCTGGATATCTTTTCATTAGAATTCGAGTTCTAGGATTGTCATCACATACTGTTTGCATTCTATATCTCTATAATCTTGATGGCCTTAAACCCTAGGTCTAGCAACCTTCCTTCCATCAAACAACTCATCAATCTATTGAATAATTGCCTTGTTCACCTGCTTTACTATATTTGTATGATTTTGTCTAAGTTTTTCTACATTAGCTTATTTACGTAAAAAAATTTCTTCTGTTTCATGTACATATCTCAGTACCAGAAACCAATGAAGAGATGATTTTTGGGTTTTTCAAAAAAGGAGCCTATTGATTCACACACGATCAGTAAGTCTACGATACGAGGGAAGCATCGATCGACACCCTCTAAGCAGCAACGATCGACAGCGTGAACCAAGTATCAAACCACACTATTCATCCAGTGTCAGACAATACTGTTCATCCCGACACTGTTCATCTCGACATTGTTCATCACACGTCGATCAACACTGTTCATCACCCATCGGTCAACATTGGTCATTCCCCGTCATTCGACACTGTTTATCACGGCACTGTTCATCCTATGACGAACACAACTTGCTGGGAGACAAAGAAGATCAAAGTGCTCATACTTAAGCTTGATGAGAATGGGATGTTAAGAGACGAAGAAGGTCATACTTGCAACAGCGCATGACAATTGTTTAATGCTCAGGGTGTTGTAATCCATGATATAATTGCTATTGCTTTGATGAATGATTTTGATCTGAATCGTGAATGGTATGATTGGGTAAGTCAGGACCCCTTCCAGGGTCTCCCTCACGAAGATCCCAAAAATAACATCAAGGATCTTGAGGATCTAGTCTCAGAGAGCGAGCAGAATGAAGTGTTTGTATACCACATGTTCTGCAAGATCTTCCCTTATTCTATCTCTAGAGATGCCTTTAGCTGGTTCAGTCAACTGCATCCAGGATCTCTAACATGCTGGGAAGACATTAAAAGCGCCTTCCTCTATAAATTTCTCTATGAAGCTGCAACAACTCGACAGCGGCAGCCGAATTATATGTAGGACATGATGATGAAAGATATGGAGAAGGAATTGATGTCTAGTTTCAGTCAGATGTTGGGTGTAGTCTACACTAAGCCAAATGGAGAATTTAAAACCATGAGCACTCACATCAAGAAGCCAGACATTCAGGTGCATCAGGCAGATGAGGGTACGCAGAGGGACGAACTGAACATAGAACAACTGGTCAACCATAATATGGTAGAGGGTAATGAACAACATGGATCTGGAAAGCTGAACAGTAGAAGAAGTCGGTATTAGTGACACGGCCTCAGTATCGATCGGCACCAGCACCTTAGCATCGATCGACACAAACTATTGTTGTCGATCGACAGCTATTGAAATCCCTAAAATATCAAGTTGTCCTCAGGACATTGCATACTCGATACTGAAGAACACCAATTTATCAAGCTGTGATCATGCCTCAGATGTAGACAGAGAAATCACCATGGAAGATTTCTTAGAGCTATAAGAGTTCTTGGAACTAGAGGAGGGATAAAAGCTTTAATATATGGATAATAATAGGGAACACTATGGAAGACTTTTTGAAGCTGGAGGAATGGCTTGAAGATATGGATCAGAATTCGAAGAAGAAGCTTGATGACAATCAGCATACTTTGAGAGGAGATCTGGAAACTTTACCAAAGGATATCATCGATCGACACCGACCTGATGAGATCGATCGACACCTACCCTATATCATCGATCTACGCCCACCCTATATCATCGATCGACATGAACCAGATAGCGTCGACTACACCCACCCTACATCGTCGATCGACATGCACCAGATAACATCGATCTACGTCCACCAAATTGCATCGATCGACACACATTGTTGGAAGAATTGCATAGCTGCGAGGTTAAGCTGGAACCAGTTGAGGAAAGAGAGTACAAGTCTGAGGCCTCACACATTGCTGATCCCAAACATATGTGATCACCTATCTGTGGAGAAGAAGCTGATGGGTTTCACAAAATAGTGAAGAGGATACATGATCTTGTGAAGATTGTGGTTCCATGCGCTGTATTTGAAGCTGAATCTCCTATACCACCAGATAAAAGTTTGCATCTAGGTTCCTACAGTGGGGTATTTGATGATCATATGTATGCAGTAGCTTCTTAGAGAGGGTTCAGATATATAAGTGAGGTACACAAAGGCCCAACAGAAGCAGTATCGAACGACATCAACAAGCCGGCATCGATCGATCCTGCCACTTCATCATCGATCGACATCCATCGCGCATCAGAGCGGAAGGATTTTGAACTGTGCCGAAATTTTTTTCATGGAGGCACCACCACGCGATCAGAAAAGTCTGGGGGAAAGAAGAGAAGTAATTGGAAGAAGAGAAAAAGGACCAACGTCAGTTCTCAGTTATCATTGATTCCTCATTTCTCAGATGGTGTCAGGAAATCTAGAGTGCATAGCAGATGCTTCTCACATCCGTTTGCAAAGTTTCGAGCACTCCTTATGGCTGAGATGATAGACAAAGGAGAAGAGTCTATGGAAGCTTTCACAAAAAGTTGATGAAGCTTCAGAAAGAAGACACTGAGACTTTTTTTGGAGCAAGTTCTCATTCTCATTCGAACTGAATCAGATTTTCATAAGTCAAGCTAATGACTAAAAATAAACGCTGGGTGGGAGACAACCCACTATTAGGCAATTTTTACTTAGTTTTATTTTTCGTATTTTACTGATTTTTCGTATTTATTTAATGTAGGTCAAAAAAAAGGAACAGTGCGAACGACACTGTAGCAGCACCATCGAGCGACATTGTAGCTGCGATACTATAGCAAAGCTACTGTAGCAGAAATATTGTTCATCGAAAAAAAATATTGGTTTTATTTTCATTTATTACTGATGTTGTGCTTTATTTATTTCAGGAAAAAAGACCCGAGGAAGACGAGTTTGCACAAGAATCGACGATGGCTAGCTAGCATCGATCGACAGAGCATCATGAGTATGGATCGCCACTTAACTGTGTTGGTTGACACTCACATCAAAGGCATGTATATCGTTTTTCCTTGTTATATTGAGTACTTATTATTTAATTATTCCACCAATCTTAGACTGTATAATATTGGTGACAGTGTTGTTTAAGTCTGGGGGAGGTTCTACCGATGTTGTGTTTTATTTTAAGTTTTATTATTATGTGTTTTATTGAGTCAAGAAGGGGATGATGAAATTTTTCAATTTACTTACTATCTAACCACTATCTAGCACCATTTTTTTAGGTTATTGACCGCGGGGTGTACTGAATGGAAACACCAAAGTGGACCACCTGCCAATAAACATCCACGCTAGCTGAGAAAGTCTAAAGGAACCAAAGCTGGCCTCCAACCTTAATCAACTTTCTTGTTTTGGGGCTTGGTATACATTGGATTGGATTCCTCTTTCAAATCTGGAAGATAAAAAACTGTGTGTTGCTAGTTCCCCTCTCTCTCCCCTTCAGTTTTTAAAAGAATTAGAACATGATTTAGTTCCTACAACCATTAAAGCTTGATTCATAATATTCTAGAAAGAGATGAAGGTCAAAAAGAAGTGAACATGATCTGTTGGCTACAACCATTAGAATTTGATTCATGGAAGCCTGTCTAAATACTCAGTCAATTAAAAAAAGTAAAATGATAGCCTTTAAAGGAGACATTGACTGAGAGAAGTGAGAATAGAGGGAGAAAATGAACTAGTGAAGACTACCTATGTGTTCAGATACTTGCTTGAATAAGAGTCCATGTGTCATTTGATCGATATTCCCAAGATTTAGCCTACACATTTTATGCAGAAATGAGGTCAGCATAGGGATATGTCAAGCGGAATCAGCTGAGCAGTGGGCTAGATGGTTTGGTTGCTAAGCTAAGTTCTAGTACATGAAGTGTCTCAAAAGTTGGCACTGATCTGATGTGGCTTGCAACATTGCAGAGGTGAAAATAGTAAGTTTAAAATTGTATGAGTCTCTGCTGTTTTCAAACTTCTTTCAAATGTTTATTCTTGTTTCTTGAGGACAAGCAAAAGGGTAAGTCTGGGAAAGTTGATATAACATGGATTTTACCCATTTTTCGCCGTAGTATATGAGTGTTTTAGAATATATTATATGGGTTTGGAGTATGTTTTAGAGAATTTTCAGGTTCAAATACGTTTAGAAGAACTTTGGTGATTTTAGAGCCTTTTGAAACCTTTTGAGGTGCAGAACTACACAGACGCGCCAGATGTTTAGATATAGATGGAGACCTTCCTACGGTGCGATTGAGCTGATCCTTTGACACAAGATTTCAATTTGAGTAAGATTTCCAATGCCACCAGTTTGAGGTCAATCCAACAGTGAGATCAGACGTTATGTCCGTCTTACTGAAGAGTGGTCAGTCTGCCTCGCAAGAGGAAGCTGTCGAGGAGATGAAAGAATGTCGATCGACGACAAAGGTGATGCCAGAACGCAGGCCTAGTATATTTCAAGACCGACTTAAGCCCATAAGCCACCACAAATTACCAGAATACCCATGGACGACCTAAAACCATATTTATGTGTTTTCTATGCTATTGTTGATGGCTACGCTTTTTTCACTTTCTATTGTTCTTAGTTTTAGGTTAGGAGAGAAGAGAGAAACTCCTTTAGAGTCCTCTTGGAACTCCATTTGTTTTGGTTCTTATATCTATTGTTATTTCATCTATTTTTTCTATGATTTTCTGTGACAACTATCATGTCTGAGTAGATCCACCTGCTAAGTTTAGGGTTAATTAGGGTTCTTGATGGATTTGCCAAAACTATAGAATTTCTAGGGTGATAATTAGATATCCTTAGATAGAATTGTTCTTACTGCTTGTGTTCTAGAGTTGCGAACTAGAACCCTGAATCTAGGATAATTAGGAGCACTCGACAGCATGGTATATTACCTGAATTAATTCTCTTGGGCTAGGATTGTTAGAAACAAGCGACAACTGATTTAGAAAACCTAGTGAACGTTTCGATCAGATCGATAACGCTTGCCTAAGGAAGCATCGATCGATGCTGGATCGGTATCAACAAGCGACAACTGAGATACTGGACTTAGTCACGATAAGACTCACATGCGAATTTGAGTTCTAGGATTGTCATAACATACTGTTTGCATTCCATATCTCTATAATCTTGATTGTCTGAAACCCTAGATCTAACAACATTCCTTCCATCAAACAACTCATCAATCTACTGAATAACTGTCTTGTTCACCTGCTTTACTATATTTGATGCATTATTAAATTACTAGCCTAGCTTAATCGCGACTGGATTGATGTTATTGTGTGTCCACGCTTCATGTGGATTCGATCCCTAAGTAATACAATTGAACCTCTTATTTGAAAGAGTAAAAGTCTGGGTAATTTGAGTGATATCACCTACGTACCCGTTGTAGGATCAAGTCTAAACGTAATTTGATTATCATCTTCTCCAATGAGATGTCGGTTCCATCTGTCTCAAAGGGAGACATTGGTTTCGTCTATGTACCGCAAGTCATCGGCTTTCGTTTGTTATCGTCTAGAATAAGACGTCGTTTGTGATCGATTAAATAACATATTCGAAGGCTCGAACCGACTGAATATGATCTCGTTATATCCTGATCTCTAAAGGACAAGAACTCTTGTCTTTGTTGAATATGGAGACGTAAATTCCATTTGTATACTCCATTTTTGTAAACTGCATTTCCGTAATTTATGAATGCAATGCAGTTTACAAAAAAGAAACGAAAAAAATCTCCATTCGTCAGCCTCCCCGAAGAGCACGGGTTGCTTTGACCCATGGTCACACGTGTGGAATAAGCAGGAAGGAATGTATCTCCTTCCTCCTTGTTCAACAATTCCATGGTGGGAAAATTGTTTAATCATTATGTAACCATGATGATGAGTTAACATAGTTGTGAAATAACCCTTGTTATTATTTCTGTTGTGGATCCAGACACTATAAGAAAACAGCTTGTTTCCTATGAAAATCCGTCGGAATTTCGTTAGATTTTTTGACGAATTTCTAACGGACAAATTTCTCACGAAATTCCGATAGAAAAGTTTTTGACGGAATTCAGATGGAAAAATGTACGACGAAAACCCGATGGACAAATTTTCGACGAAATTCCGACTGTTATATTTCTCACGAAATTTCAACGAACAAAAATTCTGACAAAATTACGAAAGCGAAATTCAGACGAAAAAATTTTAAAAATCGTTTATAAGAAATATTTTAATTTTAATATATAAATAAAATAAAATTTAAAATTAGAAAAACGTTTTTGTAATATAGTTATTTTTAAGGGGAAATTTTATGTTTACCACTTTCACGGTACCACTTTTCATCTTTAGCATCACTAAAGGGACATTTTCAAAAATATATTCTTCATTAAGTGGCAAAAGACTCTTATACCCTTGTTATCTATATATATAATAAATCATTATTTAAATAAATAAAAAGAATTAAAAAAATTAAAAAAAAACTTCATTTTTTTTTATGTTTTCGAATTATACTTTTTCAAATTCGAACTTTTTTGAAATTTTTTTTTTTTGAAATTTTTTTTTTCTAAATTTTGTTTTTATGTTTTTTTCAAATTTTTTTTTAAAAATCGAAAATTATGTTTGAAACTATTTTTATAAAAAAAATTTAAATTTTTTAAGTCTTTATTTATATATTTATTAGAATATTAAATTTCACATTTCAAAAACCCTACCCCGCCCTTCAACTCTAAACCCTAAGTCTAGATTAGTTAACCCTAGGGGTATAAGTGTCTCTTACCATTCATTAAAAGTGGTTAGTGTAAACATGAAAAGTGGTACTATGAATGTGCTATTTGTGGCAATTTCCCTATTTTTAAAATTGTTTATGATAAATGTTTTTATAAACGTTTTATAAATTGAAATATTTTAAGACAAAGAGAAAACATTTTAATATTTTTTAAAAAAAATTTTGTAATTGAAACCGTTTTCTAAAAGTTTAAAAACGTTTTATTCAAATCTAAAAAAACACAAAAACCTTTTATGGGCTGAAAAGGTTTTATAAAACAAGTGAAAAACATCTTAATAAACTTTAGAAACAAGAAAATGTTTTATAAATTATAACAAACTTAAATTTTTTTTTAAAAAACTTAAAATGTTATATAAAAAGATTAAAACATTTAATAAAATCATAAAAACGTTTCAAAACAAAAAAAAACTTGAAAACATTATATATATATATATATATATATATTTTTTTAATAAAACTTTCAAAAACTATAAAAACTCCAAAAATGTTTTAAAATCTGAAAAACGTTGTATAACATAATAAAAACTTCAAAAATTTCTCAAAACAACAAATTAAATAAACAAACCACAAAATCACAATCAAAACCTATCTAAACCACAACCTAACAACAAAATCTACCAGTAATTCATAAAATTCTTCATCCTAACATAAATCAAATATTCGAAACCTAAAATTCACAATTTTACAATCAAAATGTAACATATGTCAAATGAGAAAAGGAAAGAGATGACTTACATAATTTGTGAGTTGAATTTGAGGAGTTTAAGGCTTAGAATCGCCGGATTAGAGAGAGAGAATCAGAGAGAATTTGTGTATGTTTAGAGAGAGGGAGGAGAAACAAGAAAGAAGAAGGGCTTATGTTTTATATTAAAAATTTCTGACGGATTGAGTTTATCAGAAATTCGTCAGAATTTTTAGGCACTACAGCCAAAGACCGTCTAGCGAAAACGCCGCAGGAATCAAAATATTTAGTTGGATCGCTACCATGTGGGGCGGTCGATACAATACAAAACATGATCTCTTCTTCTCTACCTTCTCCTCTCCAAAAGCCAAGAGAGAGAGAGACTGCATCCCTTGCCTTCGCTAGCAAGCATACCAGTGGAGGATAGAAGTTCCAAAGTTCCGTTGACACAAAGAAATACTAGCAGAATTGGCGCTTCACGAAAAATTAGGCGCCTTTTTTCCAGGGCAATTTTCAATTTCCGACGAATTTCTGACGGATATACCATTTTCGTCGGAAATTCGTCGGAAATATATTCGTTATAAATTCGTCATAAATTCATCATAAATTTGTCAGAAATTTCCGACGAATTATGTATTGGGGTTTAGAAACATAGCAAAAATAGACCGATGATAGTCATTGATAATAAATTGATGATTTATAGGGGTTTATAATCTTCATAATAATATTTGAAAACTCTTGAAAACACAAATTAAAGATTGTAAGATAGATCACCGTAAAGTATTTGCTTATGTGTATAAATGTTAACAAGCAAGGTTATGTATCTGTCGATGCATCCATCTCAAGAATATATATATAGCTTTAAATAATTGAGGTATTATTAACCCACATCATATTTATCACTTAATATATGTCATGGTGATCTTGTATACGTTTTAACATTTATTTTGAATATTTTTTATCTAAAACTCAGTTTGTCGAGAATTCATCGGAAATTTATGACGAATTTCCTACGAAAATTTTGCAGTCCGTCTGAAGTTCGTCGGAAATTTTTGGTTCAATGTACACTACAAGCTTAATATGCCATTAATACAAATCATTAAATGTATTCCTTTGCCTTGCTTCTCACGACCTTCCTCTTCTCAACAAAACTCATTACTTTACGAAGAACAGCCTCAGTATCATCGTCTTGCATCAGCAGGTTATTAGAAAACAATGTCCTAAATCTAAAACATGTACAATAAGACATAATGCATATCCATTCTCCCAGGACGTAACGCAGGATCAAGCCGTTCTTTATGATTAGTCGTGAAGACGTTCACGATGATTCTCTCATCCCCAAAACTTGACCATAACCCGTCAATGAGATTCAGAATCCCAGATAACGTCACCTTCCCTCTATATTTTCATCTTCTCGAGACTCATCTTCTTCCCTGTCTCTAACCTCAGCATTGCAGTTAATACCCTCAATCACCAAAATCGAACGATTCATGGTAGAAAACAAAACCCTCTTCAACTCACGATTGTCATAAATACTAGTGAGCTCAAGATCAAACATGTTGATGTGTCTTAAATCTCAGTGTGCATACGTACACTTTATAGGATTAAGAAAATTTACTATTCTAGATAATATATTTTTCAAAGGATAAGGAAATCAGATTATGAAGCTGCTATAAATATGGGTCTAAGAGATTGTAAAGTGATTTTATTCACATAATAGTAAATATACAACAAAACACATCGAATATTTGCCGCAATCATTTTTGTTTTTTTCAAGTTTGATTCGCGTTTGTTCACAACAAAACACATCGAATTTGAGGTGATTAGCCAAGTTTGATTAGCGTTTGTTCACAACAAAACACATCGAATTTGAGGTCATTAATAGCCATGGCTTCAATCAAGCTAGATTTACCAGTGCCTGGTGGCTCATACAACAAGTAGCCACGTTTCCATGCTTTACCAACTCTCAAAACTCTTTACTCTTGAGAAACCTCTCAAAGTCATCGTTTATCTTCTTCTTCGCTCGGATCCATCGCCAAAGTGTCGAACATGGAAGGATGTTCGAGATTTATACACCCCCAGCTCACACCAGCGCCACCAGCGCATCCGTTGCTCTTCTCCACACCTTGGCTATAATCACCACTCTCAGACTCTTCTTGCTCTCTTCTGATATCGCAACGACGTGGCGCAGATAAGGTCCCATGACTTTCTCTCTGAGCTTCTTCTCGAACGTGAGCTCGAAGTATCGTTTGACTTTATCCCCTTTCGCTCGTTCTCCGTCTGAACATCTCACCTCGGCGTTCTCGAACGAACCCAGGATCTCTTCTCCTTTATCGTCAAGTGCTACTGCTTCGGTGTTTTGCCCGCTTCCATCTCTGGACTGGTCTTTTTTTTTGGTAAAAAAAATATCACCACCAAAGCTACCAAATGAATTATATATAAAATAAATCTCTGGACCGATCAAAATACGAGAAAACAGCTTGTTTCCTACAGACGATTTCATCAGAAATCCGTCGGAACAAGCTATTTCCGATGAATTTCGGGTGACAAAAAGTCATCGGTTCTATCTTGCCGGGGAAAAAAAACTCGTCGGAATTTCATTAGATTTTCTGACGAATTTCTGACGAAATGCATAGTAATATTTGAAAACAGACAAATTAAAGATTGTAAGATGGATCACCGTAAAGTATTTGCTTAAGTGTAAAATTGTTAATGAGCAAGGTTATGTATCCGTCGATGCATTCATCTCAAGAATATATATATAGCTTTAAATAATTGAGGTATTATTAACCCACATCATATTTAACACTTAATATATGTCATGGTGATCTTGTAGGTATCCGGTTTAACATTTATTTTGAATATTTTTTTATCTAAAACTCAGTTTGTCGGAAATTCGTCGGATATTTACTAGGAATAATTTCGTCGGAAATTTCCGACAAATTTGCTATATTTTATTTGCATTTCGTCGGATATTCGTCAGAAATTTCTGACGAATATCATACGAAATATAAACTCCAAATCTATACCTTAAATCATTTAATCTTCCTCGGGGATCATCGGTATTTTGTTGATTATTTCCGACAATAATCGACAAAAGAAAGTTCGTCGGAAATTCCTAGGATATTTCCGACAAAATACCGATGAATGGTAAAATTTCATATTCCTCGTAAATTCGTCAGAATTTCCTCAGAAATTTCCGACGAATATTTCTTCCGTCATAAATGACTATGTTTTCTTGTAGTGAGAGAGAGATGTCGTGGAAGAGCCATGTGACTTTCTTAAAAAGGTGTCAAAGTGATGATAAAGTATTTGTTTGTGGTCTTAGAGCTTGATCCCTCCTCCGTCGAGCCAGTCCAGACCGTGAAGATCCCTTTCTTGTCCTTTTATAGGACAATCTCTTCATGTTCTTAGTTGTTTCACATGCTCCTTACTTTTAGGATTGACTCTTTCATCGTTATTCATCTTACGTGATATGTGGAGGATAATCCTCAAGGTATTTGACTTGATCAAAATATTAATTAGATTTGTGCGGGCTTTACGGGCCTACTTTATTCAACGAGATAGATCTCACGGGCCTGTTTGAGCCTAACTCGAGTTGGAGCTAACCGGTTTTCTAATTCTTCTAGCGGGATGAATTTAGTGTGAAATCCAGTACCAACAATTGTCCCTTAGTTCTTCAAGTGAGGTGTGGAGAACGGGGAAGCCTTTTAACAACTGAAACAACATGAATCTAAATCAACTTTCCTTTAAAGAGTTCGCAAAGTCGTCGTTTTCCATTTGGTAGCGAGATCGAAACATGAGTTCGGTCTAAGCATTTGATCTTGGCTTGTTTGTCGTGATCGAAAAATGAGTTCGATCTAAGCCACTAGATGCATCAAGTCGTTTGAGGGTGATCAATTCGTTTATGTACATAGGTCCGGACAAGGTATCGATATAACCTGTTGAAAATGTCACGGGAGAGATGCTAGCTGGATGGACCTTGTTGTTGTACATGTAGTGGGCCGAGCTTGTCAATGGGGTTTGCTGATTTGAGAAGTATGAAGATTTCCCTTGATCTCTCTTGGTAGATCGGACTTCCATGATGAATATGTTTATTGAGTTGTTTTTTTAATTTATGAGCTTTTGATGTGAATCTGGTCGTTAATTTCGCGTCGATTCGGGTTTATGTCTATTTTTTTGTGTTTGTGTAAAGGTGTTGGAAATATATATCCCAATGAATCATCAAGTCAATGCAAAATGATTGGCTTCATGTCGATTGTCGAACTTTTACTTTGGTTTGGTTATAGGAGCAATTTATATCGCTCCTCCAAGTGTGTTACGAGATAGAATCTGAACAGGAATCTAATTAGCGGGCCATTGTTGGCCTAGGAACGCAGTTTATCGACGTTGTTTTTGATACGGTCGATGAGAGCTTGGGTCGTTTTGAGACCGTGTGGTAAAACTAGCTAAGCGTTCGAGCTTGTTTAAAGTTGAAAATAGGGTTCAATGAGATTTCGAGCCACTTGAGACTAAACAGTGAATCTCAATAGTAGTTTGAGCTACTGATAGTGCAAGAAGAGTGTATAAAACATTTTGTGTTGTATAAGTTTATTTATGAAATTATGAATCAATATGAATTTGATAACGTAAAGGTTGCAATAGTAATGCAAGAACATATATTATCTGATGCAATATATTGATATGCACAAATATATTATAAATAATTGTTTACTCACATGGAAGTGTTCCAGTTTTAGTGACTGCTAGCTGGCAGACAAGAAATGGTGTTCGATGTTTGATCATGTGTTCTTCGTGTAGCTGATGATAGGTCAAGGTATTCAGGTTGTGAATTATTTCTCAGACTTGGGCAGCACCACCAGACTTGATTTGCGCACAACTCGTAACGCCATCGTGAATCATATCGCGCTTACTGCCTCTTGTGTTTTTGCTTTTATTTGAAAATATCGTTAGACAACATGCGATCTTAAAATATTTCTGCATGGTTTGTCTTAGATTTGTCGTTTTCCTTCACATGAAATGATTTCGAGGTCGGGACCCATGATTAGATTTAGTGATGTTCTTGGTTTTAGTTGTTCGTGATTTCCCACGATTAGATTTACATAAAACATATTCGCTTTTTCTAGGGAAGGGGATATACTGGCCCCTCGAGTAGGTTGAGATTGTTTGAGGTCGAGCTACTTTTTGCAGTGGCTGGCTCTTTTCATAATGAAATGGATGGATTGTCACTTAAGGTTTATGTCTATTTTTTTGTGTTTGTGTAAAGGTGTTGGAAATATATATCCCAATGAATCATCAAGTCAATGCAAAATGATTGGCTACATGTCGATCGAACTTTTACTTTGGTTTGGTTAGAGGAGCAATTTATATCGCTCCTCCAAGTGTGTGGCGAGATAGAATCTGAACAGAAATCTAATTAGCAGGCCATTGGTGGCCTAGGAACGCAGTTTATCGACGTTGTTTTTGATACGGTCGATGAGAGCTTGGGTCTTTTTGAGACCGTGTGGTAAAACTAGCTAAGTGTTCGAGCTTGTTTAAAGTTGAAAATAGAGTTCGATGAGATTTCGAGCCACTTGAGACTAAAAAGTGAATCTCAATAGTAGTTTGAGCTACTGATAGTGCAAGAAGAGTGTATAAAACATTTTGTGTTGTATAAGTTTATTTATGAAATTATGAATCAATATGAATTTGATAACGTAAAGGTTGCAATAGTAATGCAAGAACATATATTATCTGATGCAATATATTGATATGCACAAATATATTATAAATAATTGTTTACTGACATGAATGTGCTCCAGTTTTAGTGACTGCTAGCTGGCAGACAAGAAATGGTGTTCGATGTTTGATCATGTGTTCTTTGTGTAGCTGATGATAGGTCAAGGTATTCAGGTTGTGAATTATTTCTCCGACTTGGGCAGCACCACCAGACTTGATTTGCGCACAACTCGTAACGCCATCGTGAATCATATCGCGCTTACTACCTCTTGTGTTTTTGTTTTTATTTGAAAATATCGTTAGACAACATGCGATCTTAAAATATTTCTGCATGGTTTGTCTTAGATTTGTCGTTTTCCTTCACATGAAATGATTTCGAGGTCGGGACCCATGATTAGATTTAGTGATGTTCTTGGTTTTAGTGGTTCGTGATTTCCCACGATTTGATTTACATAAAATATATTCGCTTTTCTAGGGAAGGGGATATACTGGCCCCTCGAGTAGGTTGAGATAGTTTGAGGTCCGGCTACTTTTTGCAGTGGCTGGCTCTTTTCATAATGAAATGGATGGATTGTCGCTTAAGGAGTGTGGAAAACAAGGCTTGAGCTTTCTGTGGAGAGAGAGAGAGAGAGAGCGATCTGACAACTATGGGTTTTGGGTCTTGACGCCTAGATCTCTAGAAATCTTTACAGAGCTTCGTGTGAGTTTTTACAACTTAGAAAAAGGAGGTACCTTCTATTTATATGAAAAATGAAAGGAACCGTAGGTTTACCTAATGGAAAGTATTACTACAAAAAAACACATGGCTAACGACTGCCATATTTGTCATTATCTTGTAGTATTGTTTGTCGTTAACAGTGTGTTAACGACGAATAATAAATCGTCGTAAACCGTTGGAGTAACAGATATTTCACCTTATTTCGTCGCAATTTTTTCATAAATAAGTAGTATACTAATTTATCATAAACTATACATACATTTACAAGTTAAGCTTTCATCATAAAAGGATCACTACAAAAAAACACATGACTAACGACTGCCATATTTGTCATTATCTTGTCGTATTGTTTGTCGTTAACTGTGTGTTAACGACGAATAATAAATCGTCGTAAACCGTTGGAGTAACAGATATTTCACCTTTATTTCGTCGTGATTGTTACGACGAACCAATTTTGTCATAAATAAGTAGTATACTAATTTATCATAAACTATACATACATTTACAAGTTAAGCTTTCATCGTAAAAGGATCGTAGAGGTTTGTTGTAAACTGGTCATTAACTATCATAATAGTTAGGTTGTTTTGCCAATATAAAATTTACGACGATTTTCTAACAATTGTGGTTGTTATTTCGTCGTTAAAGGTAATGGTAAAATAACAATATATCTCTCATTAATTAGTTGTATATTTTACGATGAAATAACAAATGGCATTAGTAAATTCTTACTCCTATTTATATGAAAAATGAAAGGAACCGTAGGTTTACCTGATGGAACGTATCACTACAAAAAAACACATGGCTAACGACTGCCATATTTGTCGTTATCTTGTAGTAGTGTTTGTCGTTAACTGTGTGTTAACGACGAATAATAAATCATCGTAAACCGTTGGAGTAACAGATATTTCACCTTTATTTTTCGTGATAGTTACGACAGACGAACCATTTTTTTCATAAATAAGTAGTATACTAATTTATCATAAACTATACATACATTTACAAGTTAAGCTTTCATCGTAAAAGGATCGCTACAAAAACCAGATGGCTAACGACTGCTAAATTTGTCGTTATTTTGTAGTATTGTTTATCGTTAAATGTGTGTCAACGACGAATAATAAATCGCCGTAAGCCGTTAGAGTAACATATATTTCACCTTTATCTCGTCGTGATAGTTACGATGAACCAATTCTGTCATAAATAAGTAGTATACTAATTTATCATAAACTATACATACATTTACAAGTTAAGCTTTCATCGTAAAAGGATCGTAGAGGTTTTTTGTAAACTGGTCATTCATTATCATAATAGTTTGGTTGTTTTGCCAATATAAAATTTACGACGATTTTCTAACAATTGTGGTTATTATTTCGTCGTTAAAGGTAATGGTAAAATAACAATGTATCTCTCGTTAATCCCCTAGACTATATTTACGAAGTGATTTTGCCACATGTCTTCTCTACAATCAATTTCACAAAACAAATATGACATGGCTACTGAAATTGATGACATGGCTTCCGGAAAAATATGACGTGGATAATTTTATTTAATGTTGATTTATATTTTTGGCAAACTTATTAGAATATGGTAATAATTCATATATTACATTTAATATTGATATTTATTTTTGTTAAACTTTTTTTAAATATGGTAATAGCTCATACATCATCTATAAAATAAATATATTCATATATAACATTTCAAATTTCGAAATATTATTATTTTTGTATAATTACACAATTTGTATTACTAAAGCTTTCTAAAATTTCTAAAATTTTTTAAAAAATTAAATATCTAATCGTAAAATCATTAGTTTCTTATATATCTACAAATTTTATAAATATTGTTTAGGCTAAAATTTTGATAATTATACAATTTTTATTAGTTTTATGCAAATTGATTTAATATATATCAAATCTATATTAAATATTAGTAAGAAAATAGTAAAATATATAATATTTAATAAAATTTATTTTTAAATATAAATTAGATTAAAAAAAATTCTTACTGCACATGGTGCAGGAAAACACCTAGTTAGTTGTAAATTTTAAGATGAAATAACAAATGGCATTAGTAAATTCTTTGTAACTCTTACGATGAATTGACATCATAATCTTCGTTAATCTAATCTATTAAAACATGAGTACGTTTTAGAAATAACCCAGAGTTTTCCACAAATATTACATCCTTATGCCACTGCCTTTAAAACACAGAGTTTTGATTTATTTTCTAAACCAAGACAAACGTTTTGTGTATTAATAAACCGTTCAATGACAAACCAATTATAAACCACATCATATCGTTTTAAATACTTACTAAAACATATTATTGCAAAACCAGTACTGAACCATAACATTACAAAACCATCGTAATCATCGCTGTTGTCAATCTTAAATCTAAAACATAAAACATCGAATTCAATTGTGATACTACCTAAGTTCATTTTTGTCTACTGAATCGAATGAGTTAATAGAGACCCTCCTAAATAGATTTTCATAATTAAACTTAAACATCCAATTTCAGTTTAGATAATACCTCGTCCAATTTCAGTTTAGATAATACCTCGGTTTATCTTGGTATGCAGAATCAAAACCCCAATTTAGATCGATACAGGTCCATGTCATTGCCGAGTCAATTAAGCCTGAAAATATCAATATGTAATTAAAATTATGTAATTCAACATCAAAGATAACTTAAACAAGTCAATATTATCGCTTACAATTAAATAAAGAAAAATCTAAACTAAACATTCAATAATATACTAAACGAAATTACTTGCCCAAATATATTATATATTTAAGCAATCTCCATTACAATTGGGATATCAATCAAATGCCAAAAGATTATTTTTTTTTTGTTTCTAATCTTGTCAATCACGTTTAATATCTACTCATACCTAAAATCGTGTGATACGTTAACTTTATAACAAGCAAATCAATTTTTGGAATAAAATCGACCAGTATATGCGATATTAATGCTAAAAATCACAACTAACTACATCTTAAATAATTTTGTGGCGTTTACCCTACCTTTACTAACTAGCTATATATATCTCTTCCCCCATAACGTGAAAACCATATCATTCTACACAATTCCTCTTAAAATGTCTACCATGAGGTAATAAGGTATGTTTTTTTGATAGTTTTGATGTCTTATACGGTTATGTTTGGATGTGTTCTTTTAAAAACAAAATAGATTTGTATGCGTTTTCTTGTGTACACCGTGCAAGAATACGACATAATGAATTTCCACTTTTGTTCTTTGCAGATTTCAGGCCTTCACAATTGTTCTATGGTGGAAGAATGTTTGCTTTTTCACAAAGATTTTTTTTTAGTTATGCAAACATTAGTTTTGATTTCCAATAATTCTATTCAATAAGATTGTTATAATTTTGATTTCGACTACTGAAAGAATTTTTTGCTGTGATTTAAAACCATTTCCAAAAAAAATCTGTTGTTATATAAGTTAATCATTATCATAAACCCTTATATACATCACTGAAGAAAGTAAAAAACAAACATCTAATCTTAAGCCAGGGTTCAATAATCTAATTCCTTATGCTACATTGTCCTACTTTTTCACCTTATGAATTACTAACCGTATTAAACGTCTTTTGTCCAGTCAAGGTTGTTGTCTTCTTTTGCATTTTGATTACAGATTCTTGGTTCTCTCCATGTCTATACTGCGACACTTTTAAAAAGTTCAATACAGCATATGATCATAGTACTAAATGATGATTGAATGAATTTAAATTAGGAGACAATCATATCTAAATAAGAACACATACATTTAAGATTGACTACATGATTAGTGTGCCTTCCCTTTGCTATGTGATGTTACAACTCATTCTCATCTGCCTGAGCTTTTCTATAAATCACTTCTATCCCCTGTCCCTCTGTTTCTCCCTAAAGAGTTGTTCGTCTATATTACAACTAGATTTTGTTAACTCATTCCATCCTACTCTTCAGCTAAAGATTTTGATTTCTGTTTTATCTTAGTTTAATTATCTAAACTATTATATTAAACAGAAAATCATAGATTAGAATTACCTTTGCAAGGCATAAAGATCTCACATCGAGACGAAGTCCTCGAAATTATTATTTGTAGTCCGCAAACAAACCATAGCTTCTACTGATTCTTTACCGATCTGTAAGGGGCTGAGGTTTTTTCTTCATGATTAAACCGATAGAAGGGTCTTGGTATCACACACCTTTGATGGATATTAAGAAATCATAACACAGAATATAAATTAGAGAAAAAGACAAAAATAGCACTAAATCAAGTTTTTGTTCCCAAACTAGCACTCAAAGTCAAAAGTCACAAAAATAGCCTTAATGTTTTATCAAAAGTCACAAACTTAGGATTTAGAGTTAAAGGGTGGGGTTTGGGGTTTAGGGTTTAGGGTTTAGGGTTTAAAGTTTAGGGTTTAAGGTTTAGATTTTAGGGTTTAGGGTTTAGGGTTTAGGGTTTAGAGTTGAGAAATGAGGTTTTGGGGATAAGATTTCAAATTTTGAAAAATAAAAAAATTAAAATTGTCAAAGATAAACTTAGAAATGTGTTATTTTGGTCATTTTAGTTTTTGAGTGTTATTTTTGTGATATAAACTTAGAAATATGCTATTTTGGAGATTTGCCCTATAAATTAGAACAACTAACTGTTTAAAAATCAAGTTCAGCCTAAATATACAAACTCGAACCTGTATCCCAAAATCTCCTGTAGCCATCAATAGATCTATCTTCTGCCATCCTTTGAGCGAAAACTTCACAGCTGTTTGGGCAGTTCTCGCCAGGGACGGCAATGACAAAGAGATCGGTCGTAGAAGGCATCCCAGTTTCTGCTTTTTCCCCAAATTTTTTTTTTATGGGCTTCCATTAATTTTTAAGGTCCAATATAATTTTTGTTAAATATGATATACCTATTTATAATTCATAACAAAAAAGGCCAAATTCAATTTATTAACTTGGGCTTGTTATATTCAATTGCTAGAGATCGTTTTTTTTAATGTTTCTTTGGTTACTTTTCCAATAGTTTATATTGTTTCTGTCTAAATATTTTTTTTAAATAGATATTATAATTTTAAAATTATATTCTAATCACTAAATTTATAGTAAATTTTATAAGACACACAAAATCTTAACAGAATACTCTAATATCTTACATTTTAATGTTTATGTTACCAAGTAAAATTAAAAAAATATAATAAAAGAAGTATACAACCTCATAGTTAAAAAATGGACACTAAAAAAAATTAAAAAGATACACCAATGTTAGAGGTCAATAACCTATGGAACACATTAATATTTTTACAACAAACAAAAACATATAATTATATAGAAGGTACATCCGCGCGGATCAAAAGCTAGTTCGTCTTAAAATTAATTAGGGATTACGTCAATTACGTAATTTTTTGCAAAAATTATTATAATTTCATCAATTTCAAGTTAATAATTTTAAAATTCAAAAATAAATTTTAAATGGAAATATTGAAAATTATTTTACAAAACAAAAATATTAAAGAAAATAGAAATAAAAATTTAACTAACGGTTGAGGTTGATGTCTTCTAAGAATTCCAAGCTGGTGACTTCGGTTCTTCACTCTAAATCCACGTGTTCCTCCGTGGAGCGGTGTGGTGGATCTGGAATCCCGAGGTTGCAGCGCCTAAGCTCCAACATCCGTTTCATCTTCAGGTTTCCAACGGCGATGAGGGTGAGTTTCGTTTCATCTCCTTTGAACTCCCAAAACTCCTTCCAGTCGGAGACCATGTTTTCTAAGCGTGTATTCGCCTTACCAGTGAACATTGGCATTTACCTTTTCGTGCCGTTTTTTTCTGGGAATTTTTTTTAATTAGGTCTTGTTAGGAAAACATATATTAATATTATTAGTAAGAGCTTACCTCAAAAAAATTGAATCACATGGTCCTAATGTGCACGGGTTTCAAACTTCAACTGGGATGCGGCTCTGTGCCACCCAACCGTCGACTTCAAACCTGCAAAATAATAGAAATATAACAAATTGGACAAATTATAACTAAATTATAAATAATAAGTTTTTAAAAAGTACCAGAAAGTGTCTCTCGGTAGATCGGGATCCAATACATCTAAACCTTATCGTCTCGGATGGACGAGAAGATTCTCAATTATATCGGGCATATGTAGCTTCTGTAGGCACAATCAAATCCAGATGAAGTCCATCCGCAGGTGCCAGGGGCGCTGCATGTGCAGGAGGCACATCCGGAGCCGCAGGGGGAGCAACCGGTGCTGCAAGCCTGCAACCAGAGGTGCCTGATGAGGAACCGGTGGTGGAGCTCTCTACGAGCCGGTGTTGGAGCTATCTAGGACTGAGAGTCGGGGATGACTTATAGAGCCAAAGAAAGACCTGAGCAACTAGATGCGCCTACATGTCCCATGTGAAACGTCTCACTATAATGTGGATATTTTTGTCCTTTATTCCTAGGAGGGTCAACGATCTATTTAATCCACGATAACTATTATATAACACCAGATATCTCCCAAACTATAACCTCGTTCTATTTCTCTCCCGGTATAAAGTTTTAGTCTTATTTCTCCACAAATATTGGGTAAGTCAAACCCAATTCAAAATCTTTAATTCCCAACAGTAAATCAAACAAACCAAAATCTAGTCAGACATAAAACCCAACCAAACATAAAACCCAACCAGAAATAAAATAAACCTAACCCGACATTACACTTATTAATAAACCAGACAGATTTAAATTCCCAAATTAATCTAACTGAATTATTAAGAACCCTAAAAACGTTTCTCTGTGTTAACAGCTTCAAGGAATCAATTTGGTTTCTCCATAACAAAATAAATCATTTATATAACAAACTTGATTCTAAATAATTTGATTTCTTCTTCCTCCCGGTTCCCGCGTAGGAGTTTGAGCAATGAATCTTCTGGTTAAGAAAAAGAAGACTAAGGATATAGATGTTCGCTTATAGAATGTTTTACAAGAAGATTAGTCAATCTTAATTTGACAATGAAATCAACTTTAAGAAAATGAATTTGAAACTGTAAAACCATTTTCCGAATGGGACATGTGTAACAAAGCATCAGATTCATCAATCCGGTACGTAATCAAAATTTAAGAAAGGGTATTGAATGATTTTTTCTGCTGCTGTCATCTTAGCTTTGCAAGATCTCAGACTCAAGCTTCGTCCTCTAGCTTTCGTCACTACCTTCCTTCCTTCTCCAATTCTTCGATCTCTGCATCAATATCGCAGGGTTAGCCTTCACGGTCAGTGATTCACATCAATATCGCAGGGTTCGATTTTTTTTTTGTTGCAAAGAACAAAGGAGAAGATGATGATTGGAGAGGCAGAGATGATTGTGGTTGCTGGGTCCGGTAGTGACCAATATTTTTGGGTTAGTTTCGGTTCAAATGAGAGTTAATTATGTGTTATTGGTTAATTGGTCTTCTATTGTTTTATAGTTAGATTTATTTAGTTTTGGTTTAATTTATATACAGTAAACCAGAGTAATCCAATTTTATGGGTTTAGAGGTTTCGAACTTTGATTCTAGAGAAATAAGTATTTAATCTTTTTTCTACGGGGAAATAAAGCTGAAATTTTATATTCGGGGATAAATAGAATAAGGTCATAGTTTGGGAAATATCTGGTGGTATACGATAGTTTTCGTGGGGAAATAGCTCATCGGAAACTATCTACAAAAAAAAAATCAAATTAAAACATTTTAATAAGACAACAAATTATATTCAGTAATTATGCAACCTTAACCTTAACTACTTTCACTACTTTCATAACCTAAACTAACTCCGCACCCTAAATTAGTTATGTTACCTAAACTAATTTACCTAAACTAATTAGGTTAATCTAAACTATATATATATTTATATTTTTTTTAAATTATTTTCTAGGCACAAAAGAGTTCTAGAGAGTGGTGAGAAGAGTAGAGAGGAAGGGCGCAGGGAGGAAAATAAATTTCTTCGTTAATGTTACGACGAAATAACAAGAATCCGCTTTTTTTGGGAATGGCTTGGGTTAATATAGAAAAATAAATTTCTTCGTTAATGCTACGACGAAATAACAAGAATCCGCTTTTTTCCTTCGTTTTTTCCTTATGACGAATTAACGAGGACCAGTGTTTTTCAGTTACGATGAAATAATGAGACCCATTTTTTCTTTACGATGAATGACAAAGAACCCGCATTTTGAACGTTACGACTAAATATATTTATGACTAATAATCAATGTCGTTTTAGGTTCCGGCATACGGATTAAGGAAACAATTAACTATTACCTATACACCTAACCATATTTCAACCAAAAGAAAAATAAAGGGGTTATGGGGGGGGGGAATGGTTTGGGTTAATATAGGAAAATAAATTTCTTCGTTAATGTTACGACGAAATAACAAGAATCCGTTTTTTTCCTTCGTTTTTTCCTTAGGACGAATTAACGAGGACCAGTGTTTTTCAATTACGATGAAATAATGAAACCCATTTTTTCTTTACGATGAATGACAAAGAACCCGTATTTTGAACGTTACGACAAAATATATTTATGACGAATAATCAATGTCATGCATTTTTTTGTTCATGTCGAATTAACGAGAAATTAATTTATTACTCCCTCTGTTTCATTATAAGTGTCGTTTTAGTTTTCGGCACACGGATTAAGGAAACAATTAATTTTGTACATTTCCTATAAAAAACACTATTACCTATACACCTAACCATATTTCAACCAATAGAAAAATAAATTTTGCATAAAATTAATAAATTTTGCATTGAAAATCGAAAACGACACTTATTTTGTAACGAAAAAAATTCTCTAAAACGACACTTAATATGAAACGGAGGGAGTATGAATTATTTAACGAGTTAGTCTCATACCTTGAATCCCTAAACATGAATCCATAAACCTTGATTACGACAAATCTTCGTAAGTAAGTGATTCGTTGACCACCGAGTTAAGATGAATCATCTTAATTATGTGGTAACAAATGCACTTAACTTGTAAAAATGAAACAGATACGCATAAAACTACTTTGACATAACTTTATAACATTTACACATAAAAAACCATACATGAATGGAGTCTGAAATTCATTTTTATATATAGAAAACATATTTGTTGAGCAGAAAAACATTATGAGATCACTTCAATCTGATATATCAATCTAGTTGTCATCACTACACTGATTATTATTTTCATCAAATTCATCTTCATTTACATCATCCATCGTATCGTTAGAAAGATCTTCATATTCATGGTTATGTGGGTCAATAAGAAGGTAGTTTTTCTCCACCAAATATTCGGCCCGAGATGTAACTTTAATAGCAGATAACCAAGTTATTCTGAAATCTTTGATTTGAGGGTATGAAATAAAGCTAACTTAATCTGCTTTCGAATCTAATATCAAAGGCTCAAATGTTTTGTATCTTCGTCCAACATTAATATCAGCAACTCCAAATTTGTTATACCAAACACTTCTTATGATTACGGGGTCGAACCAACCATTCTGATGTAACCATGGTTGAGCCAGATGACTATGCAACAAAGAATAAATTCGGATGGCTGAGTGGAAAGCTTGAAGATGAACCTGAGGCTGGAGTGGAGCCTGCTGAGCTTATTTATCACTCAAGTGACTATGAAGAACATGTAAAAAAAAAAAGCTGTAAGAGATGTGATCAGACTCACAGACGAGTTTGGACTTTTCTCAGCCCAAAATAAGATTGCAAACCAAAAAATTGAAGGAAGCAATGGTTTGCTTGGTTTAGTATGAGCCAGAACCAAACCAGGTCGATATTCAAGTCAAGGAGTCATCCAAAATAAATAATTATTCAGTTTTGAAGACAATTTTAGTTTTAATTAAGTTTTTCTCATTTACTACAATTTAGGACTTTTCGATTTCTTTCTTCTTCTCTGCTTAAACTATGTTTTGTTTCTGAACAAAACATTCAATCTTTTTATCAAAAACCTCTCCAAATTTGTGAATCCTTTGTTCATCATATGAACATCGATTGCTAAGGAGTTCATTCTCCTTGAGCAATATCTTTGATTGGAAAACAGAGTTCATTCTCTTGATCATTGATTCCTCTACAAAAGTTGTGATCTTTCCATCGATCATCAATTGAAGAACACCATCCATATCGACTTCTATCCCCTGATCCATCCTCATCAATCATCTATCTACTGATAATCATCAGAATCGATCAATCCACCATCCAAACCAACGGATCAACCTTCAAAAGAATCAGGGACAAAGGATCTCCTCATAAGGGATTCATCACATTCACATTTTGTAATTAATTTTTTTCTTTTGTCAGTTTATCTTATTTTATATTGATTTCCATTTTATTTTAAATAATTGTTAATGTTTTTTAAAATTGATATTCTTTAAATATATTAAATTATTTTTCTGATTTGACATCTTTGCGTTGGTGTTTCAAAAACATCTATGAACGCTCTGAATATGATATGAGAAATTGCATAAACTATCACATTTCTAATACCACTTTTCATGTTTTTCTTAACCACATTTACCCTCACTTTTAACGAAGTAAATATACACTTATAACACTAGGGTTAACTAATCAAGATTTAGATTTAGATTTAAGGGGTAGGGTTTTGGAAGTTAGGGTTTAGAATTTTAATAAGTACTAGATTTGGACCCGCACAACCGTGCGGGTATTAATTTTCATGTTTATATATATTTTACATAATTAGAATATATTTTTTAAGTTACTTATATATTTAAATGTTTATATTTAATTATTTTAAATATAACAATCTGATAGTTTTCATGCTGTAAGTTAATTGATTATTTCAAATCATCACATATAGTTGGTATTTTTTATTATATATATTTTAAAATTATTTTTTATTCAATTATTATGATCCTGATCTGTAATTCAAAGCGTTAGATTTCCTTTATCAATATTTTTTTATGTTTATTCATTTAAGATAATAACTATATATATATAAAAGTTTAAGATAAATTAATTTTATACATGAATTATCTAATCTACTAATGTTAACCCGTTCTACCAACATATTATATTTCTAGCATAAACTTTTAATGTTTGTGAAAATAAGATATATTAATTTATCAGTTTAAAATAATTTTATCATATTTAGTTAAATACAATGTTTTATTTTTAAATGATAGATATAACTATAAAATAGTAAAATTTGATATAATTTTTTTCATTTTATAAAAGATAACTTAGTATATATATTAATGTATAATAACATTAATTTTATTACTAATTACAAAATTAGTGAAAATATTTATATACAGTTTTTGATAATTAAGATATTGTTATAATGTTTTTTTAACACATTTGTTAAAAAAATTAAATATATATATATATTTATATTTTAAATTAAAAGATATCAATTATATTATGATTTAAGTAGTTAAAAGATTATATATTAGCATTAAAAAAATAAATTTAATAAAAATTTTAAATGATGATCCAAATAAAAATATCACATGAATCAATGTGAGTTTGTTAACCAATCCGAATTTTTAGGAGTCGATGTTATATTAGGAATGATATATTATTAAGCCATATTATTAGTAATAAATGAATGATAACTAATTTTTGTGAGGGTCTATTTTAAAGAAAAATCACAAATGAATCAAAGTTGTGACTTCTGTTTTAATATATAAGATATAAATAAATACTTAAATCTTTAAAAAAAATTTTAAAAAATAGTTTCAAAAGATAATTTCCGAATTTTAAAAAGAAAATTGGAAAATTTTGATGTTCAGCGCATTGTTGGCATCATTATTGTTGTTTATATTAAAAAAAAAATTAAAACGCTCTCCCTTTCGAAAAGCGATGGCGACGGCGATTGTGTGTTAGGGTTGAATGGGTCGTCAACGGTGGGATCCGGGGAGTCTTTGGGCTATCGAGGGTCTTCTATGGATAGATCATCAACATTTGTGTGTTTTCGGGAATCGATGGAAGCAAAAGGAAGTTTCTGCAGGACAAAATATTTCAGATCTCGTAAGAGATTTGAGAAATCAAGGGAAGTTTTGGGGTCTAAGGATTATTGGGTCTTCCATCTGTCAAGTTAAGGATATTCAGGGTATGATTCTCGTTCTCTTTAAAACGACATCCACGATGATTACTTACGAGTTTGGGGAGATTCTTCATCGCTACATTTACATGGGGTTTAGGAAAGCTTTGAAATTTCATCAGTTTTATTTTGGGGATGAATTACAGAACCTAACTGATGTGGATTTGGAGGAAAATTATAAGTTGCAGGAAGTGTTAGAAGAGATTAAAGAGGAAGATAAAGACATAGAGGATGCTGCGGGGAAGGAAGTAAATGTTGATGTTGCGGAGAAGAAAAAGGGCGCACACAAGGTTTTGTTTAAGCAGTCGGTAGCTGCAGGGGGAACTACCAAGAAGAGGTTGGTGCAAGCCTTTATACCTCCACGCAAGCGTCCCTCAACTAAAACAACAGTTGTAAGTCAAGGTGAAGGCTCCAAGCATCAGGAGGATAGGGTCCCTCAAACCCAAATCCAGTTCTTTCAAAGCTTAATGTTTATGGTATTACAGGTTACTGAAGAAGAGTTAAGTGAGCAGATGGAGGGCTCTGGTTGTTTCGTTTTTAGTTTTTTAATAAGCTCATTGAGAAGTTTTATTTACTTTATCTTTGTTATCTCATGGCTTCATGGTTTGATTTTGTTATCCGCGGGATCTCTTAATAAGATATTGATTTGGAATAAATATGGCCATTTTGGTTTCTGGTCTTACTATGTTTTGGTGTTGACTTTTGGTTGTTCTCTTCAATTTCTTGTAATCAGGCAATGGAATAAAAAATTATTATTGGGATTTTTGGTATGGGTGTGTTGCAAGTATGATCTTCATAAATATTGGCCTCAGTTTTTTTGTTCTTATTCGTGTGTTTGTTATTTCTTGGATCGCAATGAGGATAGATGGTGTAATCTGGCTATGTTTTAAAAACTTGGCAAGATGGTATATGGTTCTGGTATTGGTTTTGGAGATGGTACTGCGTTTGGTCTCATCAAACCAAATGCAGTTCGATTCTAGCTGTTACATTGAAGTTCAGGACATGTTTATTGGCTTAGTTTATCTGCATTTGGTATCTTTAAACCAAGTACAGGTCGCGGTAGGATGGGGAGGAATGAAACGTGTTTACGTTTCAAAATTTGATTGTCGGCATTTCATAATGACTTGGGATAGTGGTCTTAGATGGATTCGTGGAATAAGACGGTGTTACGAGTACTTAAAAATGCTTCAAGGAAAACTCTACTTTTCAATGGTTTGGAGGCTTTGCATTTTAAGGTTTTTGAGATGTCTGGGTATCATTAAATCCGCATCTGCTGGCTCCATAAAGCATAATCAAGTAATTATTAAATGAGGATACTAAATTGGAATTGCAGGGGAATGGGAAGTAAATAGACTATTAGTTATCTTCAGGAAATATGACATAAACATAAACTCGATTTTTTATTTTTATCTGAAACAAAGCAAGAGTTTGAATTTGTACAAGGATTCCAATCACACTTTAATTACGATAGCCTGGTCACAGTGGATCCAAATGGAAGGAGTGGAGATTAGCTCTTTTCTACAACAATGAATATCAAATTAAAATCCTCTACTCCAGTAATAAAATGATTGATGTGGAGGCGGTGGCTCTTGGGAAAAAAGTTTATCTCACGTTTGTATATGGTGATCCGGTCCAAGAGTTAAGGGAACATGTTTGGGAACGATTGACTCGTTATGGATTATCGCGAATAGAGCCTTGGTTTATTATTGGAGACCTGAATGAGATTACCGGAAATCATGAGAAGGAGGGTGGCTCTTTAAGAAGCGCAAGCTCTTTCATGCCTTTTAACAATATGATCAGGAATACCGGTTTATTAGAATTTCTGGCTCGGGGAAACAAAATGTCGTGGCAGGGAAGAAGAGGAAAAGGGAAAGGAGCAGTGATGATTAGATGTCGACTAGATCGTGCTTTAGCAAACGAAGACTGACACACACTCTTTCCATGTTCTTACACAGAATACTTAGGGATGGTCGCGTCCGACCATCGTCTAGCAGTGGCTTTCATAGAAGACAAGGTCCCTCGAAGGAGAGGGCAATTTAGGTTTGATAAACGTTGGATCGGACAGGAAGGCCTTATGGAATCAATAGCTACAGGCTGGATAGAACATAACGGAGGAAAAACCGAGGATTTTGTTACAAAAATCAGCAACGGCCGTCATGAAATCGCAGCATGGCGGAAAAATAATCCACCATATGGGAAGGACAAAATTCAAGATCTTCAGAGAGCTCTGGAAGAGGTTCAAACCGATAACAATAGGTCACAAGAGGAAATCCTCGAGGTTTCTAGGAAGTTACAAGAAGCATACAAAGATGAAGAAGACTACTGGCATCAGAAAAGTCGGAATATGTGGTATTCATCTGGGGATATGAACACAAAATTTTATCATGCCTTGACAAAGCAACGACGGGTTCGTAATAGGATTGTGGGACTTCATGATGAAACTGGTAACTGGATAACAGAAGAAAAAGGTGTCGAGAAGGTGGCTGTGGATTCTTTCGAGGATTTATTTAGTACCACTTCCCCATCAGAGTTCGATAGTTTCTTGGCAGAGGTAGCTCCGTCTATCTCCTTCCAGGTGAATCAAAGGCTGCTAAGGGCAGCAACGGAGGAGGAAGTACGCCATGCTTTGTTTATGATGCATCCGGAAAAAGCTCCAGGGCCGGACGGGATGACATCCTTTTTCTTTTAACACTTATGGCATATTATCAAAAACGATTTGGTTCAGATGGTGAATAATTTTTTGATTACAGGGGATATGGATTCAAGGTTAAACATTACCAACATTTGCATGATTCCGAAGACCGAGAGGCCTACAAGGATGACAGAGTTAAGGCCAATAAGTCTATGTAATGTAGGGTACAAGATCATGTCAAAGGTCTTATGTCAGCGTTTGAAATCCTGCCTTCTACGACTCATATCGGAAACACAATCGGCATTTGTGGCAGGAAGGTTGATATCAGATAATATTCTTATTGCTCAGGAAATGTTTCATGGATTGAGAACCAACAAGGCTTGCCAAGATAAGTATATGGCAATCAAAACGGATATGAGCAAAGCGTATGATAGGGTGGAATGGGACTTTATTCAGGCTCTACTACACAAAATGGGTTTTGATCCTCATTGGGTCAAATTAATAATGGAGTGTATATCATCAGTTCAATATCGTGTATTATTAAATGGTCAACCGCGAGGTCTTATAATCTCACACAGAGGTTTACGTTAAGGGGATCTTTTATCTCCTTATTTATTCATCATGTTTACCGAGGCTTTGATTGCAAACATTAAAAAGGCTGAGCGAGGAAAAAATTAACGGGAATGAAGGTGGCTAGAGCTTGCCCGTCGATTTCTCACCTGCTTTTCGGAGATGACAGCCTCTTTTTTGTAAGGCACAAAAGGAAGAATGTCAAACCATTCTCAGGATATTAAAGGAATATGAGGCTGTCTCGGGTCAATTAATTAAATTTCAGAAATCTTCAATTCAATGTGGACACAAAATCGAGGAGTCTAGTAGACAGGAGTTGAGGGATATCTTGGGAATACAGAATTTAGGAGGAATGAGATCTTATTTGGGACTGCCAGAAAGTCTTGGAGGATCCAAAATACAGGTGTTTGGGTTTGTAAAGGATCGTTTGAATAACATGATTAATGGCTGGACTTTTAAATTCTTCACTAAAGGAGGAAAGGAAGTAATCATTAAGTCAGTAGTCACGGCTTACCAAATCACGTGATGTCTTGTTATCGGTTACCAAAGGCAACCGTGAAGAAGTTGACGAGTGCGGTAGCACAATTTTGGTGGAGTCCAGGGGGGAGCACAAAAGGCATGCACTGGAAGATATGAGATAAAGTATGCATAAATAAAGACGAAGGCAGTCTGGGTTTTAAAGACCTAACTGATTTTAACACGGCTATGCTTGGAAAACAATTATGGCGTCTAATAGAGAAGCCAAATACCTTATTTGTTTGAGTTTTCAAAGGACGGTACTACAAGAATGCCTCACCCATAGAACCGATCCGTTCATACTCCTCGTCATATGGTTGGAGGAGTATTGTATCTGCTAGATTTATGGTTAGCAAAGCACTAATCAAAAGGGTGGGAACATGGTCATCTATATCTGTATGGAACGATCCATGGCTCCCAACCACTCGCCCGAGACCAGCTAATAAAAACCAACATAATTACCCGGACCTTACAATGGACTTTTTCATTGACCCAGCTTTACGAACATGGAATTCACAAGCAATTCGGGCTTTGGTGGATCCCCAGGATGCTAAAATTATCGAAAGCATACCTCTGAGTAGGAATCAGATGGTGGATAGGATGGATGGCACTTCACAAATAATGGGAAATACACGGTTAAATCAGGATACCAATTAGAACAGGTCTACCGGGATAAAGAAAAATCACAAGAAAGTTTTGGCCCCATAGTGGATATCTTAAAAGCGTTTTGCTGGAAGGTACGATGCCCCCCGAAGATAAAGCATTTCTTATGGCAAATGGTATCAGGGTGCATAACTGTAAAGAAAAATTTGGAAGCGAGAGGAATACAAGGAGACATATGTTGTGCTAGATGCGGAGCTGGCAATGAATCAATAAATCAGGTGTTTTTTGAATGCCCTCCAGCGCGTCAAGTTTGAGCGCTATCCAAGACACTATCAAACCCAGCTATTTTCCCCACTAGTTCTCTCTTTACAAATATGGATCATCTTTTTTGGAGAGTCTTCCCGAAAATGGAAGATCATCACTTTGCGTGGATATTATGGTACATTTGGAAAGGAAGGAAGAACAAAGTTTTGAGTAATTTGGACATTGATCCCAGAGACACGCTCAATCTAGCGGAAACAGAATCAACACTTTGGACTGAAGCACATATGCTGAACATGCAGCAAGCATCACAGTAAGTGGAGGTTAGGCACCTTCCAATAATCACAGGACGCTGGTGTTTTATCGACGGTTCGTGGAAAGATAAGGATCCTTATTCAGGGCAAGGTTGGTATAGGACTCTCGAGGGTTTTGATGGATTGATGGGGGCAAGAAACATTCGGGCAAGTCTATCACCTATACATCCGGAGATGGAAGCGCTGATATGGGAAATGGAGTGTATGAGGAACTTACATCAGTTTCAGGTCACGTTTGCCACGGATTGTTTTCAATTGGTGAAGATGGTTTCAGAACCAGAAGAATGGCCGGTGTTTGAAAGTTATTTGGAAGACATAAAGACTTTGAAAATAAGTTTCCTCAGTTCAGAGATTATTCATGTACCTCGGACGGAGAATTTTCAGGCGGATAGTCTAGCACGCAGTGCTAGAAAACAATCATCTTTCGTCGTTCACATTGATGCAGAGTCACCAGTTTGGTTTGCAGAGTCAGTATGAGTCTGTTTAAATTGATGACAAAAAAAAATCATGTTTACATTCATTAAATGGACATTTTTACAAATACCTTCTTCATTAAGAGTCAAAAGACTCTTATACCCTTGCTTTATATAAATATATATATATATATACATATATATATATATAAATAATTATTTTAAAAATAAAAAATAAATAAAAGTAAAAAAAGAAGTAGTTTTTTATATAGTTTTCGAAGTTATGTTTCAAATTCAACTTTTTATAAATTTCGTTTTTTTTTTATTTTTCTTTTCCGTATTTTAAAAAAAAAATTGAAATTTTCTTTTTGAAATTTGAAATTTATAAACACGTTTAAGTATCTTTTAGGTTTAATGAAGTGTTTTTTGATTAGTTATTTAATTATAAGGTCTGGAAAACTCACAAAAGACTTCCCAAAGAAGTCTTATGACATATTCCGCCTAAAGTTTAATAGAATTTAGGGTTCCCGACTAAATTTTAGAAGAATTTAGGGTTCCCGACTAAATTTTAGAAGAATTTAGGTTTTCCGCCTAAATCGAAGTCTTCCAGAAGTCTAACAGGGGAAGTCTTATTATGTGTTAGATCTTAAAAGTAATTAATAATTTTTATAAAAAATATTTTAAAAGAGTTAAAATCGAAATCATGTATTAATAAACATTTCTAAATAATGATAATTTAGTTTTACTAAAATTTAATTATTTTTAACATAGACGAGTGAATATAGATTATATCATGATAGTCTTTGGTTTAGGGTTTGGTAACGTATGTTATAGTATTGTTCGTATTTTTAGGGTTAAATTTTGAAATCTTATCTTTTTTTTTTTTTAATTTGACTTATATGTGTTTAGTGACTATCTAATAACTTAATTTAAGCATTTTCTAAGTATCTTTTAAGTTTAAGGATGTGTTTTTTGCTTAGTTATTGATTATAGGGTCTGGAAGACTCACATAACACATCCCAAGAAGTCAAGTCTTCGGACATATCCCGCCTAAATTTTTGTAGAATTTATGGTTCCCGCCTAAATCTAAGTCTTCCAGAAGTCTTCTCATATATTAGATCTTAAATATAATTAATTAATTTTATAAAATAAAAATTGAAAGGGAAAAGGTCGAAAATCATGTATTAATAAACATATGTAGATGATGAATATTTAGTTTTACTAAAATTAAATTATTTTAACATAGATGAGTGGACGTAGATTGAGTCATGATAGCCTATGGTTTAGGGTTTGGTAACATATTTTATAGTATTGTTGGTATTTTTAGAGTTAGAATTTAAAATCTTATCTTTTTAATTTTTTTTTTTTAATTTGACCTACATATGTTTAGAAGACCTGTAGAAGACTTACAGAGAAGAAGACATGCAGAAAGACTTACAGAAAACCTTCAGAAGACTTAAGAGAAGTAGACTTCCTGCATAAATCGAAGTCTTACAGAAGTCTTCCATAAGAATAATGCACTATAAAACATCTGGAGAAGTCTTCTCGGTGAATAGTAAATATAGGATTTTGAAGACTTCTCTGGAAGTCTTCTGAATTGAAAATATTTAACCTAATTTGGATTTTTTTGTCTCCCAATATAACTAAAATTTACACATTCTCTATCTTCCTCTCAAATGGCTGGAACAATAATGTAATGTTTCTCACTCTAAAACTCTATAAGCTCTCTCTAGTCTCTTTGAACTTGAAAACACTAAATTTTCTTTTTCTTTTTTTCTTATGTATTTCTCAATAATTTATCTTGTTCTACAGGTTTTTCATTACATGGTTCTCATCTTTCACTATTTTAAAGGTAGATCTATAAATTTTGAATATATGTTTTTGTGTGTTTTATATATTAGATTCCAAAAAGTTTTAGATTCAATATAATGTGATTGTTTTATTTATTATTTAAGCATACAAAAATTTATTTTAAAAGTTTTTCTCTGTTCTGATGTCATTTGAACGTTTTTGAATATGCAAGTTTTTCGGATCTGAGTCACACTTTGAAAGACTTCTTGGAAGACTTACTAGGAAGTCTTCTGAAGTCTTCCGAAGTTTTCTGAAATCTTATGAAGTCTTCTGAAATCTTATGAAGTCTTCCAAAGTCTTCTGAAGCTAAAGTGAAGTCTTCCGAAGTCTTCTGAAATCTTACGAAGTCTTTCGAAGTCTTCTGAAATCTTACGAAGTCTTCCGAAATCTTCTGAATTTTTTTGTCACTTAAGTGGAATAGAAGCTTATCTATGTCGAGGAATGGTCTAAAGATCCAATTGTAATAGTTTTGTGTATGGTATGTTTTATGATTGTTATGTGTATTCTTTTAATTGTGAATTCTTTTGTAAACTTGAAAAGATGTTGATGAAAATAATTTGGTAAATATGTTGATGTCTACAATATTATTGAAGTTATTGATACTACATAGCAAGATACATTTTAATCATTCTACCCACTTATAACAACACAAAGATTTAGTCAAATTTACTAAAACTAAAGGAGAAGACTTCTCAAAAAAACTTAGTCAAACTCACAAAAGATCAAACAATACATATCACTAGAAGAATTTTCGGAAGACTTCACTAAAAGTCTTATGGAAAGTCTTCCTTTAACATTATCAATAACAAAAGACTTCTTAAGAAAGTTCTTTAAAAGTTAATGAGAGAACAAGTTAAGTCTTCTTTCAGTAGATTTCTTTAGAAGTTTTCTCGGAATACTTCTTGAGAACTCGGAAGACTTCTCAAGAAGTCTTCTTCGTAGACTTAATGTGAATTAAGCGAGAAAATAAAATTTAAGTGGAAAACTTAAATTCTAAGTGAAAATTGAAATTTTAAATTTCATGAAAGTTAAAAAGTATATCTTATGATCTAAGAAAACACATTAAACCACATGACTTGATATTCTTGAAGTTACTTAACAGATTTAAAAAAAAAAACATATCTTGAAGTTACTTAACACTCTTGAAAATAAAAAAATTTACAAAAACAAACGTAGAAGTCTTAAGAAGTCTTCTCGGATTAGCTAGAAACATTAATAAAGATGAATGTTTATAACCTAATAATTATCACAAATTAAGTTATGAATTCCACTCATGAGTCCCAATATTTACTAATAACATGAATTAACAAGAAAATATTAAAATTTTATTTTAAGTTTGGAGAAAATTGAAGTTTAATAAGATTGACGTAGAATACTACCTTCAGAAGTCTTATATTTTGGTCATTTTTGCAATTCTAAATTTACAAAAGAATACTTCTTAAGAAGTCTACTCTACAGAAGACATCTTAAGAAGTCTTCTTTTGAAAATATTGGCTTACTTTTTAATTTGAAAAATTCTCAAAAATGTCAGAGAAAACTTCTCGAGAAGTCTTCTCGTATAAACATGTTAGTTTTACAATTGACCGAAGTTTGTCAGAAATTTGGCTTTTTATAGAAGACTTCTTGGGGAAGACTTCTATATTCTGAAAGTGTTCCCAAAGTCTTCTCAATGTCGCAAGAAGTCTACCTAAGATACTTTTGTAGTTGACTATATTTGACGGAAGACTTCTATAGAAGTCTTCTCTCGTAACCAAATGTTTTACCAAAAACCCGGAATAAAATTTCAGAAAGAAGTCTTCTTCCAGAAGTCTTCTCACTAATATTAAATGTTTTACTATTATTTTTCAATTGCAAAAGTAACCCACGCAGACTTCTTGCGACAGCGAGAAGACTTTGGGAAAATTTTTAGAAGACTTCTATAGGAGCTTTCTCCGAGAAGACTTCATGAGAAGTCTTCTATAAAAAGTCAAATTTGTGATAAACTTCGGTCAATTGCAAAATTAACATTTTTATCCTAGAAGACTTCTGGAGAAGTCTTCTCTGGGATTTTTTTTTTAATAAAGGAAACTTAGAAGACTTCTAGGGAAGTCTTCTTGATGGAGAACACATCTAGCAAAGTCTTTTGAAAGTATTCCTGAAGTCTTCTTAAAGTCTTCACGAACAGATTTGAGAAATAAAACGATTTCATACCTTGAACCTGTGAGATGACTTGCTTAGCTTCTCCAAGCACCCATAACTTCACTACAAAAGCGCTACCCAATCGTTAATGACCACCAATCATGACCTCCAATGTCTCTATGAACCTTACAAAACTTGGAATCAAAATCTTGGTTTTTTGGATGAATTTAAAGAGAGTGAAAGAGATGTGATTTGTGTGCATAAGTAATGAGATATGAAGAGTAAAAATTGAAACTTTGGTGTGTTAAGAGCTTCAAATTGGTTGTTCATGGTGGTTAGTGTATTGATGGCAATGGCAATATTGTAAATACTTAATGAAGATGATGATGATAAGGTAAAAAACTCATTTTCAAAAAAAAAAAGAAAAAAGTAATGGTATTTTTGTAAATAACTCAAACTTTTAGGATGAATATGGAAAAATAAAGTTTTAAAAAAGTATGGGTTATTTTTGTGTTTGACTTGAAAATTTTAGATCCTATTTGAAAAAAACCAATTAGTTTATCCTAGGATTATAAATGTCTTTTAAATCTTTAAAAATGAGGATAAAAATGGTTAAAGTAAACATAAAAACTGCTATTATGAATCTTGTATTTTAGGCAATTTCACAAGAAAATGTTTAAATAAAATTTGAAAAAAAAAAGATTCAATGAAAATTTTCAAATTTTTTTTATAAAAAGTTCGAATTTAAAAACGTATAACTCGAAAACTATAAAAAAAATTATTTAAATAATTATTTATTATTATATATATAAAACAAGTGTATAAGAAGAGTCTTTTGCTTTTTAATGAAGAATATGTTTGTGAAAATATCCATTTAGTGAAGGTGAACATGAATAATGGTGCCAACAATTTGGTAAACATGAACATTCCCTTTATTTGAAGGGGGAATATCAAATTTACTTTAAGTTAGCTATTACTTTACAAATTTACCCTGAAAATATTTATTTTCATATGTACCTTAAACTGATGATAAAATATTAAACTCTCCCTTAAATCATTTATAAATGTTTAATAATAATTTTTAAAACATTTATAGAAGCTTATAAACCCATCCCCATCTCCTAAATACTAAAACTTAAACAATAATAATTACTAACTAAACCTGACACCCAAATGTTATAATATTTTGATTGAGTGTATTTTTGAAAAGTGGTAGCCAATTTAGGGTATTTTAAGCAATTTCTTATATTTCAAATTAATTACTTTAATAAAAGTTCTTTTGTTTGTTTGTTTACTTTATTTGATTTTCATTTTATGCTGAAAGAAATAATTTTATGCAATTTTGATACTTTAAGATGTCAAATTAAGATGCTGATTTGATATATTATTATTAGAAATTATACGACAACACTTTAAATAATATATAGCCTCAACATTGAATATTTTATGTGTGTTTAAATTAATATTATCTTTCATATTTAAAATTCCTGTATTATTTATGATTTATTGTTTGTTAGTTAATTATATGTTAATTTTCAAAATATTAAAGACATATCTCAAACTAATTTAATTTAATAATATTTTTTTTATTGTGTACTAAATTTAAATTTTTTATTTCCATTTTATTAAAGAATTATTTTGTTAAAAAATATTGAAAATTTTCTAAATAAGAAATAAAATGGTGATTTGACATTTCTTCTTGGTGCTTTAAAATAACATATGAACATTCTCAATGATTTATAGCCTCAACTTATACATTTTATATTTTATTTTTGAATGTTTTTCAATATCATTTGGAATAAATTTGGAAGATCATGTGTTATATCAGTTATAATTGATTATTTTAAGTTAAATTTCAAAAAATCATTATTGATATTAAGTTAATTTAGTTATAATATCTTTATTTTTGGAGTTTACCTTATTTGATATTCATTTCAATGAAATTATTATATATATTAAGTTAAAATACTCTACCATGTGGATGTTCTAAAATTATTCTGAAGAATATATATAGGACGATTCTCCTAAATATACTATTTTCAAGTTTTGGTCACAAAAATAGATCACAAGGAGGAAAATGACCAAAATGTTTCATTTAATAGGTAAAACGACATTAATACTCTAGATATATAAAAAAATAAAAAAAATAAAAAAAATAAAAAATAAATAGTTTTAAATTATATGTTTTCAAATTCGAAACTTTTTCTAAATTGTTTTTTTTGAAATTTGTTTTTTTATTTATTTTTTTTTCAAATTTTCTTTCTGTAATTCGAAAATACTTTTTGAAACTATTTTAAAAATTTTTATTTTAAAATTTCTAATATTTATTTTTTATTTTATAAAATTTTAAACCTTAATCCCAAATCTCCACCCCTTAAATCTAAACCCTAAAGTTTCGATTATAAACATATACTAGACGATAATCCGTGCGCATGCGCGGGTAAGATTTTATAATAGTCTTTGTTTATAAAATGGTTTTAACATTTTTCAACACTACAATCTTTATCGATTATAAAATAACGAATACAAATGTTGGTCTCTTAAATATATTATCGTTGTTGAAGAGTTAACTTTTTACATCTCATTTTAATTATTTTTAAAACATTATATGCACAAAAAAATTAAGTTTTGCGGCTGACACAAATCACCAAAACCAAATATGCAATATCGATTGTATAACGACGAAATAGGATTAGGTTTTCTGCTCTCGATCTGTTTACTATTGACTCTCCATAACTGAATTCATTTTCTACCTCTAAAAAATTATGCTTTCATTCTCGTCTTTGTTTTATTGATATGAGTTAAGTTTTTTTTTTTAACTTCTTCTATGAATTCAGTGAATTAAATAAGTGTCAATTTAAAAAAAAATGGACATCTGTAAAAATTAGTTTCACTCCAGATACATATCTAAGAATCAAAATTTTGAAAAAAATCACCTGCAAACTATATTAATAGATTAGTGTACAAATCTAATATATCAAACTGTTATAGAAAATATAAGTGCAGACTCGAAATATAAATGTTTGTCTAGTATATATTCCCCAGCTTAAAAATTATCTAATTCTAAAACAACAAAACAAATTACTTATTTCACCAGTTCGGGTAATATTTGAATCTAAACGGGTAATATCCGAACTCGAATGAATATCCGAACTCGAATGAATATCCGAAGATAACCAAACATAAGCATACTTAACCCTATATTTCTAGTTTACTTCTCTCATTTTATTCAAAATATTAATATTAATGATGTTTATTGCTCAAAATTAGATAATATACATATAATTATGGAGAAAATTATTTGCTACTCACTTAAATATATATATCAAGTTCTTATTTCTTGCATTAACAAAAGTTGCATCTAAAATTTCAAAACAACAACTAAATTAGTGTCTTTATATTTTTAAAGTTTTATTTCCAAACCTATTAATAGTTTAATTTTTTAAAAAATAGAAAACCAGTTAAAATATATTTTAAATACAAAAAACTTAAAATGAATCATTTATTTATTTTTTCTTCAAAATTTAAATATCCGAACCGGCCCAAAATATCCAAACCCGAACATAAAATACCCGAACCCGGCTCGAAGTGTAGAAATATCAGAACGGGTTTTATACCTTTATACTAAAATATCCGATACGAACCCAGACGTGTATCCAAACGCCCACCCCTACGATATATGATCATCATTTGTATCTTGCGTGAACAAAAAAAATTTAAACCATTGATCACTAAATTTTCAAAGTAGGACTTTTACTATTTTTAGTAATTTATAGACGTTTTTAAAAATTCAAAATATAACATATAAGAAAAAATCTAAATTTTTTTATTATATGCTTAATGTGTTTGTTTATTTTTTTTAATAGTATAAAATTAAATATAAAAGAGAGAGGTTATAAAATTGTTATCAAATATGTATTATTTATAATCATTAATTATCATATATATTTTAACCATATTAAGTAATTCTGTACCTTTTATTTAAGGAAATAAAAAATATTCTTTTATACACTACTAATGAATTTGACAGTTAATTTAATAAAAAACATAGTATATGTTTATATGGACCAACTTATTTTTCTAACAATTATAAGAATCATTCTCGTGATGACACGTTGCTACGAAAATATGTTGTAATGCTCCAAGATTAATATACAGGGGATTTACCTCTTTAATGAAACATTTTGGTCATTTTGATCATCAGAATCTATATTTGTGCCAAAAACTTTTTTAGTGATATGCTAGGGTATTTCTCATATATATATATATATATATATATATATATATATATATATATATATATCTGAAGTCATGATTCGTAACTAGTTAACAAATGCATTTATTCAGTTTTTTTTTTTTTTTGTTTTGAACAAATCATTTACTCAGTTCATATAGTGTTTATAAACACTTGTAACACGCCATAATACATCAAAGAAAAATTATCTGTTTCGAATCCGGTCTGGGTTAAGTGCCCAGTAAGATATCGGAGAAGCTTGAGCTTGTTCCTCCTCCAACTGTTCTTGATCCAGTGTGACCCGGTTGGGATTTTTACCACAAGGGATCCGAAACATGGACTTGGAATTAGGACATATATGTTTCTGCATGAAGAAGTTAGCACATTCCAGTGGCGTTTTCTGGTTAGGAAGATCAAGTATACAATTCATACGAACGTCGAGAATGTTTTTCTTGATGAGATTCCTACATTTTGGACCGACCTGAGTGAAGAAATTATAGGAGAGGGAGAGGTTTTTGAGACTAGAAATCTCGCATACGATCTCTGGTATGGTTCCAAAGAATTTGTTTCTGGCTAAGTTGAGTTGTTCCATCTTGTCTAAGCAACCGAAAGAATATGGTATGGGACCGGTTAGGTTGTTATACCCAACATCAAAAACAGTGGCTCGGTTTAGCTTGCCTATTTGATATGGTAAGCATCCGGTTAACTGGTTATTCAAGAAAAGTACTTCTTGTAGGTACTTGATGTTGCCTATACTAGCAGGAATCGGACCAGTGAACCTGTCATAAAGAAAGTAGCTACTTTAATAATAGCTACTTTAGTAATTTCCACTCTAAAATACTATAGGCAGGGACCATGAATAATTTTAAAATAAATCTTTAGATTAAAATAATTTAGCTACTTTAATTTACCCAATAACATTAATCGGGAATCTAACCTGTTGTTGGCGAATGTGAGATAAAGAGCGGTGATGGAGCCAAGATTGTGTGGAAGTTTCTGAACAAGATTGTTGTTGTTGATGAACAAGACGTCGAGATCGAGATTAAAGACCTGACGTGGAACAGAGCCGGAGAAAGTATTGAACCTGAGATCGAGAAACGTGAGATTCGTTGCTTTTAAGACAGAAGCTGGGAATTCTCCGGTAAGTTTGTTGTTGCTTAGGTCAAGCTCGAATAAGTAATTCAAGTTGCTGACTTTAGGGACAGAGCCTAAGAAGTTGTTGGAGTTTGCGTGAAAGATGGTGACTGTTTCTAACTTGTCGAGGAAGTTATCTAATCGAAGTTTCTTGCCGGAGAAGTTAAACCCGTTAAACTGGACGCTGGCGACTGCTTGATATTTCGTTCCAGGGAATATAGCGCATTCAAGTCCGCGGTATTTGCCGCAAATGTCGGAGCCATTCCAAGAAGCAAGAATGTTCTTTGGATCGACTTCGACTAGTTTCTTGAAAGCTTGGAGGACTGGGTAGACTTTCTTTAGTAGTGGACTCGCAAAAGTTAGTTGCGGCAGCGGTGGTGATTTCGGTGGTTTAGGCGGTGCTTTGGGTGGTGAATGTATCGACTCCGGCGGAGGAAGTGGTGGTGTTTTGGGGGAGGGTGTAGGAGGAGGCGATGGAGGAGGAGGCGGTGGAGGAGAAGGAGGAAGAGGCGGCGGTGGAGGAGGGCATTCTTCAGGTTTTGGTTGCGGTGGAGGAGGGCATGGAGGAGGAGGTGGAGGAGGGCATTCTTCAGGTTGTGGTTGCGGTGGAGGAGGCGGTGGAGGAGGGCATTCTTCAGGTTTTGGTTGCGGTGGAGGAGGCGGTGGAGGAGGGCATTCTTCAGGTTGTGGAGGCGGTGGCCGTGGAGGAGGCGGTGGAGGAGGGCATGCTTCAGGTTTTGGTTGCGGTGAAGGTAACGGTGGTGGAAATCCACCGACACCCCTGCCGGAAATGATTTCTAAGGATTTTCTGTGGATAATATGGTTGTTCCCAGTAGATAGAGTGCAATGTAGTTGTAAAAGTGAAAGAAAAGAAGAAGTAGAGAGATTGAAGCCATTGATTAGAAAAATTATGAGGTGAATTTTGAGAAGAAGCTTGGGAGTTGGGACTATATATAGCGAGACTTTTAGTTTTAGAGAAGAGAAAATGAGAAGACTTAAAAGAATTTTAAAGTCTATGGACTATGGACATCATTTTGGAAATGGTGGGTGGGTACATTTATTAATTTATTATTGTAGAATGTGTGGTAAAGAAAAGAAAATTTTTAAATTGCTTTGAGAAAAGAAGAGAAAATAAGACCAACTCCATAGAACCCCTAATGGGCTCCAATGATTAAATTAGTAGGTTTAAAGTTGATTTGATAAGTTAAGAACTTTGGTTAGTTAAAATATTTTTTTCTTTCTCCAATGGAAGAACCACGTACGGGTTCTTAAATATTTTTTAATTTTTTTAATTAGAATGATTAAAATAAAAGCATACATAAAATTTTTAATAAAAAATACATAAAACATATTAAAACATAAAAATTTCATAAAACATATCAAAAATTTGCTCGAACTTTTTATCCATCATCTCTTCAATATTATTAGAAGAAAAAACAGACATTTGGAAGAGAAATAATGAGAAGAAATGATATTTGATTCTTGTAAAATAATAAGAGAAATGGTATTTGATTCTTGTAAATTGATAAGAGAAATGGTATTTGATTTGGTAGTTGATTCTTGTTCAGAGCAAATGATAAGAGAAATGGTATTTGCTTTAAGACAAATGATTACACAAAAGGAAACACAAGTTTTGCTTTTACAATCGGAGAGAAATGGTGCTTGCCAAAAGGAAAGACAAATTCTTTTACACTCAGAGAAAAATGGTGGAGCCACCATAAACGATTGAAGCTTGAACACCAGGATCATTAAGAAGACGAGCCAATCTCTGAAAATGTTTCTTGGTAACAATCCTAGAGAGACATCCAGATTCTTTAGGGTTTTCCCCGAAGAAAGACCTTATCATCGGCTTCAAAGTTTCAATCTATAACAAAAATCACCAAACTCTTAGAGATACTAAAGAAACAGCATTTGCATTTGCGTTTGCGTTTGTGTGTAAACTTACCAGAGAAGACGTAAAACTCTGTTCTACAAGAGCGTAATCTACAGAGATACAAGCTTGTCCACTGCAAAAACCCCACTTCCTTCCAGAGATTTTCTTCACAACCGACTACACATGCTCATCACCAATAAATAAAATTCAGACACTTTCAAGATCAGCTAAAACAGACCAAAACACATACCTTCAAGATCAGCTAATCATTCCCTTAACCAATTCATCATCAACACTTCTTATAACAAACCAACCGACTCTGTTTCTATGCAAAATATTCAATCTTTTCAACAGTCAAACAAAACTCTACTAGTAATCTACATCAGTTTTCATCGACATCATAAACCAAAATCGAGACAGCAGGAGAAAGGGATGTTCGAACTTATCTCGCTTCTTCTTCATCTTCTTCTCTTGAAGCTTCTCTCTTGTGATCTTTATCACAAACCTCAGGAGAAAGAAGACAAGAACAGAGGACCACGAACAGAGAACAGAGGATCACAAACAGCAGTAACATAAAGATCAAATCAAAAGAATGATTTCTTACCGATAAGGAGATCGAGACGAGGTCCGAGACGAGATTCGAGAGAAACGAGATTTGAGACGAGATTCGAGAGAGTAAACGAGATTGGAGACGAGATTCGAGAGAGAAACGAGACTGGAGACGAGATTCTAGAGAGAAAACGAGCTTTGCATGCGAAGACGGAGAAGTCGAGCGGCGAAGGAGAGAGAGAGAGCAACTGACGGGGGAGGGTTTTCCAATCACAAGGCGCCACGTTAGGGCTTCTTACCATTTCTAAAAAACCCAATTTAGGCGGCGGTTCTTCTTTATTTTGGACTTTTTGATTTATTTTTTTTTCAGTTTTGCTAAGAACCCCTTGTAAAAGACCTCCAATCGACTTGCTCTTAGAAGTAAAAGGTTAACATACCATCATAGTTCATTAATTCAACTGAAAATGACATTGGCCATTGTGTCAAAAGTTTATACGGAAGACGAAGCTAATATTTGAATGTTTTGGTTTCAGATTTGGAAGATTACAGGTTTAACTTCCTAGTATTCAAAAGAAAAAAAGTCAACATATTTCTTTTGATCAAGAGAATTGTTAAACCTTAGATCTTGATCAAAAACAAGTTCAAATGATCGTTATTAGTTATTTTTTGTTTTTGTAATTATTTTTTGTTTTTGTAATTAACTTAGCAAAGGGATATTAAGGAAATATGGTGATTCTTATGCAAGGTGTTAGAAATTTTCAAATCCAGTAAGGCTTTTGTTCCCATAATTTTTTTTAAATGAAAGAGTATACTACCGGATCCTTCCTTGCTAGTAGATCGAGTTTCTAGATGATTGAATCAAATCAAGTCGGGTTTAGTTGTAGAGAAATATATGGTTAAATACAATATGCTTTCGATTGATGGGTTATGAAATTCAGAATAATAGACGCACTTTCGTTTGAAGTAACATTTAATGCATGTGGATGCCTAGTTGATGTCGCCTAAAGTGCTTTTTACAGTCGTGAAGAAAATGGCAAATAAAAGTTGGGCCAAATTATGATGAGTTACATCCATACTTTAAGGTAAAGGCGATATGACTTGTCCTTATCTTTTTTTTTGGAAATCGGGCAATTTCACTTCAACAGTGCGGGGGATCCCTCAACAGTGCCTATCTAGTCAATTCAGAGATATATTAATTATATATATATATATATTTTTTTTTTGACAACGACTATTTTATTACTCAAACTTGAGGTGGACTGGGGAGCCAGACCGGAATAGAACAACCAATAATACATAAGGATCTATGAAAAAAACGTGCATTCTTAGCTAGCGAATCCGCAATCTCATTCTGCATCCTTGGGAAGTAGCTGATCTTGAAGTCTGAAAAACACAACCAAAGAGTTTGAATGATCTCCAGCTCTGTTGAGAAGTTGGGCCAAACTTGTGGCTGTTCTAACATCGCAATCAGGTCCTTGCAGTCCGTCCCAAACCTTTGACAGTACGAGTGCTGTATCATGCTCTCCATTGCCCACTGTAGCGCTTCCAGTTCCGAGTGTAACGCTGTCTCCCTCCTCTGCAAGTTCCTTGATCCCATGAGTTGTATCTTCCCCATTGTATCCTTCAAAACCCATCCCATTCTACTGAATTAAGCTGTAGAGGTCCATGAACCATCCACCATACAAATATCACCCAAGCTTAAGGCTTGTGTTTCTTCATTAGTTTGTACCTGTGGCGATACCGGTTCAGTGTCTCTTGCGTTGTACCAAGCTTGGCACTCACTCTCTGCATACCTGACTAGTTCCAGTGGATCTCTATTTATGCCTCTAAACAACTTATTATTTCTAGCTTTCCATATGTACCAAATTATCCAAGGATAAGGATCTCTATCGTCTTCTGGCTCCATAATACCATTCTTTCTCCAAAAAAGATAGTCCATATTAGCGTAAATACTTGGTACTGGGAAGATTTCAGGGCTCGATGGCGTTGATGATAACTCCCATGCTTGTAAGGCCGATAAACACTCAAAGATAGCATGAGTAACGGTCTCTTCTGGTGCTCCACATCTTGGACAATAATTGTCGCATCGCATGTTACGGCGTACCAGATTCCTTGTTACCGCTACCTGTCCTGATATTAATTGCCATATAAGATGGCAGATCTTTTGTGGCGCTTTTACCTTCCAAGCAAAGGCTTGGAGTTTTGTAATGCTGGGTTGTAGAACTTCTAAATCCTCCTCATCCCTCATCAAGTTTGTAGCAACCCAATACCCCGATTTAACAGTATACTGTCCATTCTTTGAGTAGCTCCAGCAAAATTTATCACGTCGATGGGTAGGGCTTATGGCCAAACTCAGGATCAGCGGAATATCTTCTTGAGCTATATATTGTTCCAGTAAACGAACATCCCATTCCTTTGTAACTGGATTGATAAGACTGCTTACGATCATCTTTGGGTTCACTGCTAGAGTCCGGGACCGAGCCGGTCTAGCTGGCGTCGAAGGGATCCAAAGGTCCTCCCACACATTAATTTCATACCCTGAGTGCACCTTACTTCTGATGCCCAAAAGTTATGCCCAAAAGTAATAGCTTCCTCGCTGCAGTCATACTTGTCCGTACATACGATGGGGTATCTGTTGTGCCCATTCGCAACGGCGAACTAAGACGATAATATCTCCCCCGAAGAACTCTCGCTACTAATGAGTCCAGAAATTGCACAAGTCGCCAAAGCTGTTTAGCTAAAAGAGCTAGATTAAATTCATGGATCATGCGGAACCCAATTCTCCCCTCCTCTCTAGGCGCACACATCTTTTCCCATTTTGCCCAATGGATTCCTCTTTTTGGAGGGTTCGAGCTCCACCAGAATTGTGCAATGGCACTCGCTAGATTCTCACAAATCTCCAAAGGAAGAAGAAAGATGGACATGACATAGGTCGGAAGAGCTAACAATATCGATTTAATCAACACCTCCTTTCCTCCCTTCGATAACCATCTACCAGTCCAGCCATTCACCCTATGTAGGAGCTTCTCCTTTAAGAAAGCAAATAATTTGTACTTTGATCCACTAATATCCTCTGGGATTCCTAGATATGAGCCCATCCCGCCTTCGTTTTGTATACCAAGAGTATTCTTGATTTGCTGCCTATCATTCGCTGGAACCTTTTTACCAAAGGGTAATGAGGATTTGTCAAAATTAATGCGTTGGCCTGATGCTTTCTCATATTTCCTTACTACTTTCATAACTTTTTCACATTCACGGGGTTCCATATATTTAAACATAATTTAACCTAATAAGTATTTGAATTAATGCCTTAATCATGCTTTCACATATATTAAGGGGGGCCTATTGGAAATATAATTATGTGGAGTTTGAAAAATTTTAAAAGTAGAAGAATTTTAAAAGTTAATAGATTTGATGAATTCTTGTCATTGCTTATGATTGATTATCATAGATTTCCATATATATTTTTCTTTCTGAAATTATCTTTGTATAAAGAAATTAAATTTTTCTTTCAACCTCAAAACACAAAGCTTTAGGACTTTTCAGCTTCACACGGAAATCACCTATTTCCTTTTATAACTTTCTAACTCTTCTGAGTGGATTTCTTTTACCGCAATCATTGCCACGGTTGATACGCATTTCTTTTCTAGAATTTTCCTTGTTTAGTAAGCGCGTAGTCAATCATATATTTTTCTCCTACGTTTCTTTCTTTAAAACAAAATTCTCCTTATTTCTTTCCTTTGGAATTTCTCCCCTTGTCCACGTATTTTCTTTTTTACGTGGATTCCCAAAAATTTGTCGCTGAATTTTTTATTTTTAGCGGAAAATTCGCATTAATCACACTAGATCTCCTACCTTAGAACTTTCAGCTCCGCAACTTCTCCGTCGAAAAGCTTCGTTTTCACTGATAATGGCCGATATGCTCCACAACGCAATTCAATCGATGTTGTTGGAAGAAGAGGAACCACTGGTTCTTCCGGATAGTCCTCGTTTCCGGGTCCTGGATGAGAATGTGACTAGCTTGATTGGACGTTGCTGAATCCTGACTGTCAGTCTATGTCTCGAATGATTGAGTACATGCCGACTGCGTGGAGGGTATAAAATAGAGTTCGTGGGATTGCGTTATCAAGGGATCGGTTTCAATTTGTGTTTCAACGGGAAGAGGATCTCCAAACAGTGTTGAATGACATGCCCTAGTCTTACAATCATTGGGACATGGCTATTGAAAGATGGACTGCTGATCCTCCTGAAAACTTTCTTTAGTCGATGGAGCTTTGGATTTGGATCCGCCCCCACGGTCTCTCACACTAAAGATTACATCAGAGCAAAAATCACCTTCAATGTCGAGAATCTCGCGAAAGCTTCACGGAAACTCAGGGTTTCTAAAGATGCTTCGGTAACTATTGAGTATGAGTTTGAGAAGATTCATAAACGGTGCTTTCATTGCATGAGTCTTACTCATGAGAAAATTCGGTGCCCTCTCCTGCGAAGAGGTGCTCTTCAAAGCAAACCAGCGATACAAGCTCCTCGTACTGTACCAGTGGCTCTAGCTTCATGTGAGGTATATGATGGTCCTCCGAGCTTTCCTGTGTTGTTTCCAGAATTATCTAAAGAAGACCGGAAAATGGCAATGTTGTATATTTCTCATGCAGATGAGAATGAAAGGAAGCCTAGAATTCAACGTGTGCAACAAGGTATTGAAGATAGTCGTGCTGAATCATCAATTCGTTTGACAAGGATCACTAAAGAACTGGACAAAGGGAAGGCTCATGTTTTCTCATACCAGATCATACAGCTGATAACCTTCTGAACTTAGGGCCGCATAAGAGAACATATCCATTGCTGACTCTGTCTGAGAAGGAAGATGGTGACTCAGATTCTTCAGAATCACAGTTTGCAGCTTGCTCAGAGCCTACTATTCCTACGGGTTTTCGGCTTAGCCCTTCTTCGGAAGGGCGAGCCTCCGGGACACATGGTTCAAGGAAAACACCAAGAAAGCGCCATCTTCTTGGAAAAGGAAAACATCGATCAAAGCAAACTCAGCTCTTGTCCACACAGATCCGGTGAACACTTCCTATTCAGGCATTGCAAAACGGAAACCCGCTCCTCTAGTTTTACCAGAAAACAAATTCGCCAAGGTATCAGACTCTACGGCGGCTTCCGTATTGAAGCCGCTGCCTCATCAATGAGCATATTCTACTGGAACTTTCAAGGTACTGGTAGTAGGGAGACAGTTCGTCAACTCCGAGTTTTTCGCAGTAAATTTTCTCGGATTTTATGTTCTTGATGGAAACAAAACAAAAGTTTGATTACATGTTGGGTTTGAATAAAAGTATGGGTTATGATTAGTTGATTACGGTGGAGCCTGTGGGGCTTAGTGGTGGCTTAGCGGTGTTATGGAAAGATAGTTACCAAATCGACTTGAAGGTATCATGTGGTTCTTCATCTTTCTTCTTGACCTTCGTTTATGGAGATCTGGTGCAAGCTAAACGTCGGGAGGTTTGGGATAGGCTTGTGTCGATAGGTCTGAATAGAGATGAGGCATGGATGTTGGCAGGTGACTTTAATGAGTTGTTGTCAAATGATGAAATGAGTGGAGGTGCTATACGCAGTGATTCGAGCTTCTGGGATTTTAGAAAAATGGTTCAGAACTGTAAGCTGAGAGAAATTGGGTTCACATGTAATTGTCTCTCATGGGGTGGCTGGGACGAGAAGGTGTGGGTGCAGTGCCGCCTTGATAGGAGCTTCGAAAACAGTGAGTTATTTTCCTTGTTTCCGAAAGCTAGTATGGAGTATCCGGAACTCTGGGTTTCAGATCACAGACCAATTAGAATATGTTTTTCCTTGGAGAAAGTGGACTCAAGGAAAAGACGATTCTTCTTTGATAAGCGTTTGCTTTGTCGAGAGGGTTTCGAGGACCTTGTAAGATCGAGTTGGGAAGGGAAGTCGGGCGATCGCAGTTCTACTATGGAACGTATTGGTCGCTGTCACAGGCGCATTATGAACTAGAAGAAGCACTCAAACTTGAACTCGAGACACAAGATCACTCGCCTGAAAGCTTATATGGAAACAGAGGTATCTAAAGTTAGTCCTTCGTACGAAAGGATGAAAGAAATTAAACAAGAGCTTGCAGAAGCTCTCAGGGAGGAAGAACTGTTCTGAAGGCAGAAATGCAAAGAAGAATGGTTACGTGCTGGGGACCGCAACACCAAATATTTTCACAACTGTGTGAGAGGAAGACGGATGCAGAACCAAATTCTGATGCTGCTGGATAATACTGGCCAAGAACACTTTTCGGAGGGGGCCAAAGGTGACATCGCTGGAGCATTTTGGGAATAAAAGGAGAGAACATCCGAGCTGGCCATCGAGCAAGACGAGAGGTCGACATTCAGAGGAAATGATCGATCGATGCACACCTTGTGACATCGATTTACAGCGAAGCGCGCATAAGCCTGTTTGGTTCCAGCCGACTTAGAGCCCAGGACTTCACCAAATTACAAGATTGCCCCTGACAAGTTTTTAACCTAATATTTATAACTTGCCAATGTGTTTTAGGCAATGTGTGCTTTCTTGTTTTTCACAGCAAAAGGTTTTCTAGGATTTTAGTAGAGTTGGAGAGAAGATCCAGAAAGATTTGTGATTGGAACTCCATTATTATCTATTTAATATATATGCAGTTTTTATACCTTGTTGTTGTTATGAATTGCTTAGCCATGTCTGAGTAGTTCTACTGTTAGATTTAGGGTTCAAATAGGTTATGAGGGATTCGCCCCAACTATAGATTGATAGTTGTGATATTCTTCAATAGGATTGTCATTAATGCATGTTTCTAGTTTAGCGAGCTAGAACCTTGACCTAGGAGTTGTAGGCACAAGTTAACACTTGAATCTCACTCTGAATCCGTCCTAATTGAGCTAAGATTGTTAGAGTAAGGCGAAAGTTGATCTAGTAAGCCTAGTGAGCATTATTCAACCCGCACGTAAAGCTTGACTAAGAACGCGTCGACGGTGCAAAAGGTGTATCGATCGATATTCCTCTGGAATCATCGATCAACATTTTCAAATTGGTATGAACTACTGTTGAGACCACTAGATCTGGTCAATAGACAAACCTAGAAATCAAACGCCGATCGGTTTGTTCTCAAGTGATTGAGCTCTATAATATCATGCATACAACTGTTAAGCATCTATAAGATTGTAATCCTGATTACATGAATGGAAACCCTAAGTCTAGCTATTTCATTTAAGTGTCAAAAATCCAATCAAACCAACCGAGAAACTACCTTGCTCAGAACCTGCTATTTACATTTAAACATAATCAACCTAGCTTACTCACTCTGGTTAGATTTATTAGGTTCCCTGACTCTTTGTGGATTCAATCCCTAAGTACTACAATTGAATCTCTGATGTGAGAGAGTAATTCACTCCTTAGAGTAATTTGAGTGAGATAAAATTTGGCGCCGTTGCCGGGGATCTTTGATCGCCTATAGATCTAGTCTGACTTAGTCTAGGTTACTTCTTTAAACCTTTTTCTGACATAAAATTTTTCTTGTCATTTCGGGTGCATGCCCAGCAGTGGCAGAAGCAACAAGGAAACACCACTGCTATTCTCATTAGATCCTGCAAGCTTGGAACGTTTAATCCGCAAAGAAAGACGCTTCTCATCGATCGACAACAACACTAGTTCATCGATCAATACTTGCCAACCAACGTCGACCCAGACACCAATTTCGTCGACCGATACTCGCTCACCACTATCAACCGAATCCACTCTTCCGTCGACCGATATCTTCCATCCGACTTCGATCGATACTTCATCCCGAACATCGATCGATACTGAGCCGCGAAACATGGTTGCGACTTTAGTTCTTGTGCGAGATGAGAATGGAGACCTGCATGACCAGGAGGTTCATCTGCGTAATGCAGCAAGTCAGAGGATATATGCTCAGGGGATTGTAATCCCTGAGCCCGATACTGATGCTACAGAAGCTGCTCAACCTATAGATGAGGCTGTTGGACCTAGAAAGTTGGCTGATTACAACCGTCCAAATCAGTTATATGCCAACATATCAGCTATTCGTCCTCCAGCTATCCAGAGAGGCGATTTCAAGTTGAAGCCGCAGTACTACACACTCGTGGGACAGACACCCTACTGTGGGTTATCTCACGAGCATCCTATGGACCATCTGGAGAGGTTCGAGGATCTTATATCTGCTATCAAAGTCAATGGAGTCCCTGAGGACTACCTGTTATGCAAGCTCTTCAAGTACTCTCTTGCTGGAGAGGCTTCACATTGGCTTAAGCAGTCACCACCAGGATCTCTTACATTTTGGGCCGACATCAAGAACACATTCCTGCATAACTTCTTTGATGAGGCAAGTGCTGAAGACTTGAGAAGCAAGATTGCTACATTTGCGCAGAAGCTTACAGAGTCATTCAGAAGCTCCTGGGTCAGATTCAAGTTTTACCAGAGAGATTGTCCACACCATGGATTCAATGAAGTGCAGCTGCTCAACACTTTCTTCAGAGGCATCGCAGTGCAGTATCAGATGGCTGTTGATGCGTCTAACGAAGGGAACTTAAACACTAGGAATACAGAAGAGGCTGTGAGACTTATTGAGAACTTGGCATCCAACAACAGCACCAAGAACACTGATTTTGAGAGAAAAAAATTTGCAGGTATCCTTGGGAAGGAGCAGATGGACGAGGTGAAAGCAAAGTTGGATAGTGTTCACAAGCTTCTCAGGAAGCAGGTTTGCTTAGTAGGGGATGCAGATGCTGTAGATACAGAGGATAAAGCAGAAGTAGAGGAGGATGTGAACTTCATCAGTGGAATTGGATTCCAGAGGTCTGGAAACCAGAGTGGAAACGAGAACTTCTATGGCAGTGGACAGAGGAGTAACTTCAACCAAAGTTCGCAGTACCAGAAACCCTACAGCCAAAACTACAGCAGCAACAATAACATGAGTTATGGAAACTCATCTTACATGAAACCACCACCACAGACTCAGGAGAGCAAAATAGAAGCAATGTTTGAATCGGGTCCTTGAAGGACAGCATAACATGACAGTGGATTTCAATGGAAAGATTGATTCTGCCTGCAACAACCTGAACACAAAGTTTGAGACTTTGAGCACTCATGTGAAGAAGGTGGAGATACAGGTAGTTCAGATAGGAGAAGCTGTTAAGAGGCAAGAAGCCTTAACAAGGGGGATAGGAGATGACACAATGAAGCACCATGTGAATGCCATCATAGATGATGATTTCTGGCAAGTGGTGAAGCATGAGAAGCTGCAAGAAGGAGATTTCTAAGTAGAAAGTTCGATGAATTTTGGCGGATCGCATTGGTGTCGATCAGTGTTAAACTTCGAACATCGATCGACGGACTTCAACCAGAGCCGATCGATAAGCTTTCCAGAGCATCGATCGACGACACCTACAGAGTCAGCTGCATCGTGCAATGCCGTGAGGATCATGACCCACAAGGAGTTCACAGCAAGACACCCATATCCGCCCAGCTCTTTTCATCTCAACATTGATTGGCAAACTGAACCAGCCGTCGATCGACAGAGAGAGACCACCACCGATCGATAACCTCCAGCACCCATCGATCGACAAGCACCTCTCACATTCCGAGTGAATTTGCCAAAGATCGACATCGCACGAATCAATGCACTCATGCCACAACCAAAACCTTCGGCTAACCCACCAGAGACCACCAGTACACATTCAGAAGATGCACCAGAGCCTATGCAAGTTGATAAGGCTACTATGGGGAGAACCTTGAGGAAAAGAAAGGAAAAGGTTGCGAAGCATCTGAAGAGGGGAGCTAATGAGATGGAGATGGACAATTTTCTTAAGAGAGTCCTTAGGATTCCACTGGAGAAACCATTCGAGGAAGCTTACTTTACCAACAGATTGTGGATGTTCTTCAGAGAGACCAAGGAGACTAAAGAGGACAGTAGGAGAATGTTCCATCAGGCCAGAGATAAGATGAAGAATATGATTACACTGAAAAAGAAGAGTGATCCGAGAAAGTTTGCAATACCATGTCTGGTGAAGTGTATGGTGAAATGTATTGAGTTCCCACACGCATTATGTGACACATGAGCATCAGTCAGCATTCTACCTAGGGTTATGGCAGACCAGCTAGGTCTGAAGGTAGAGTATTCAAAGGAATCGTTCACTTTTGTGGATTCTTCTCAGAGGAACTCACGAGGGATTATCAGAGATCTTGAGGTGTAGATTGGTAATGCCCTAGTTCCAGTAGATTTCCATGTCTTGGATATCAAGCTGAACTTGAACTCTTCTCTTTTAATTGGAAGAGCTATCTTGTCAACAGTAGGAGCAGTATGCAACCTGCAAACCAACCAGTTCTGTCTGACGCTCATAGACCCACACATCTACTATGAACCAATTCTAGTCATAAAGCCACAGACGTCCTCCAGAAGAATTGAAGATGATCCATGACTCATAGCAGCATGTCACTGTGGTGATGAGTATGAGACAGAGTATTCCGCGTCAATTGAAACTCACACCCACACATCGATCGACAGTGCCAACAATCAGCCATCGATTGACACTGCCAACAATCAGCCATCGATCGGCAATCACCGCAAAGAATTGGTTGGGTCAAACGGAGTTAACATTCAAAACGTCCGAAGAAGAAAATGAGAACTTTCTTCGACGAATACTTTTTCGAAATAGATTGTTTCTTACGAAAAGCTTTATGGAGGAAACACGAGACATTGGACAAGACCTCGATAAAGGTCGCTATGCAACGACCGAACGCGTGTTTTGCTCGGTCGCTACGTAGCGACCGAGCTCGAGCCAGGCTCGGTCGCCACGTAGCGACCGAGCGTCCGTTCTGCTCGGTCGCTACGTAGCGACCGAGCACTTCCGAAACGTCGATACGACATTAGTCCATGCATTCTCGTCTACCCTTCGATGCTATCTCCCGAAGACCGTAGCGAACCCATTTCATGTTTCCCGCCATTCTAAGTCATTAATCAAACTTTACCGTAAAAACCGCGGAAAGTTCGTTCTTTATCGAAAGAAGCCGTAATAAACGCTTAGAGTCAGAAGACGGCCCAAAGGGACCTAAGACATGACTTGAGGCCCAACTTATGATTTCTTAACCAACAGCCCGTAAACCGTATGACGGTTTACGCTTGGTTCGCAAAGAAAGATAAATGTCAAGTTTCCACGGATAAATACAAAATTTTGAAGATAATTACGAAGATCGGAAAAAATGGAATATCTCCATTTTTACGCTATGACGGCTTAAGGGCAGAAGAGGAAAAGCGCAAACCGACCTAGGGGCCAGTATATAAGGAGTCCTAGGCGAGAAGCATGGGAGGGAGTTTTTCAGAGAAAACTTAGCACTTAGGGCAATTAGGCAACTTTCCGTTTTTGTTATTCGAGCTGCGACTCAATTAGGTTTAGCCGTCTTAGGGTTGTTAGAACTAGGAATCTCGCCGACAGCTCTCGAGCCCAGGCTTATACCTTGTTGTAAACGCTCATACGCAAATTCGGAATAAGACTTCTCTTTGCTCTCTTTTACGATTTCATATAATTTATCGTTGTTATTTCGTGTTCTGATTGCTTAGCGTGTGGTATTAGCAGATATCCGGGACCTCTAGGAAACTAGGGTTCTCCTAATTTCCTAATTTAAACGGAAATCGATAGTGCAAATTACGGTTCCCACAGTTTGGCGCTAGAGAGAGGGGTAGCTACAGATCAATCTAACCCGGAAAAGCCACTCAACGATCAGGAACGATATGCAAGACTCGACGTGCGCGAACGTCATCTCGTTCAAGGGGGGAGCAACGGTCGATCGAGCCAAACCTCGAAACGATCTCCTTGTCATCGAGCTGACGATCCGAGATGTCGACGTCGCTAGGGTGCTAATCGACACTGGATGTTCGGCCGATATCATCTTCAAAGATACTCTCGAGAAAATGGGGATCGATCAATCCGAAATCGTGAAATACCCTAGCCCACTACTGGGACTTTCGGGAGAAACAACCATGGCCTACGGGTCGATTAATCTCGCAGTCAAAGCCGGAACTGTGACAAGAGTCACAGAGTTTCTAGTCGTTGACCGTCCCGCATCTTACAACGTTATCATGGGAACACCATGGTTGAACACCATGCGTGCCATCCCATCAACATACCATCTTTGCCTCAAATTCCCAACCCCTAACGGAGTCGAGGTAATATGGGGAAACCCAAGAGTATCACAGGTGTGTTACGCCGCAGAACAAAAACGAAAAAGACCAGACCTCAAGACCACTCCTAGAAAAGCGGAGAAAAGGATCTCCAACAAGGATTCGCGAAGCAAGATTCAGCGGAACTCTTCTGACAGTCTCGTAACATCACGGCCCTAGAGGAAAAACGCGAACCAACTTGCGAACCTGTGGTCACAGTCTGTCTCGACGAAGCATTTCCGGAACGATGCGTCGAGATCGGAGCCAATCTCCGCGAGCCTTTCAGGACAGAGCTCATAACCTGTCTATAAAAGAACCTCAATACTTTCGCATGGGCCGCGGAAGATATGCCAGGGATCGACATTAACATAACATGTCACGAATTAAATATCGATTCGACCTTCAAACCCGTCAAACAAAAAAGGCGGAAGCTAGGACCCGAACGGGCTTCCGCGGTAAACGATGAGGTCGAAAAATTGCTTAAAGTCGAGTCAATAACGGAAGTGAGGTATCCAGACTGGCTCGCTAACCATGTAGTAGTCAAAAAGAAAAACGGGAAATGGCGAGTTTGCGTGGATTTTACCAACCTAAACAAGGCCTGTCCAAAAGATAGTTTCCCTCTGCCACACATCGATCGATTAGTAGAAACAACGGCTGGTAACGAACTTCTGTCTTTCATGGACGCCTTCTCAGGTTACAATCAAATTATGATGAACCCTGACGATCGCGAGAAGACTGCGTTCATTACCGATCGCGGAACCTATTGCTACAGGGTAATACCCTTCGGCCTCAAAAACGCTGGCGTAACTTACCAACGACTCGTGAACCGTATGTTCTCCAAACAACTCGGTAAAATGATGGAGGTTTATATCAACGACATGCTCGTCAAATCCCTCCAAGCAAAGGATCACGTATCACATCTCGAGGAATGTTTCGCGCAGTTAAATTCCCATAACATGAAACTCAACCCGACAAAATGCAGGTTTGCCGTGGCATCAGGGGAATTCCTCGGCTACCTAGTCACATTCCGCGGCATCGAAGCTAATCCAAAACAGATCAACGCACTGATCGAGATGGCTTCACCGAAGAATAAGCGGGAAGTCCAAAGGCTGACCGGTGGGGTCGCGACACTTAACCGATTTATTTCACGATCAACGGACAAGTGCCTGCCCTTCTACGATGTCTTACGGGGAAATAAAAAATTCGAATGGTTGGAAGAATGCGAAAACGCTTTCCAACAGCTGAAGCGGTATTTAGCTTCCCCTCCAGTCCTCGCAAAACCCGTGGAGGGGGAACCTTTATTCTTGTACATTGCCGTGTCGGCAACAGCTGTGAGCGGCGTCCTGATCAGGGAAGAACGCAGCGAACAGAAACCTATTTTATATATAAGCAAAACCTTGCTGGATGCCGAATCTAGGTACCCGCTAATGGAAAAATTAGCATGCGCGGTTATAAAACTAAGACCATATTTCCAATCCCACATGATCGTCATCCTCACGACTTTTCCCCTACGGACGATTCTGCATAGCCCGAATCAGTCGGGCCGATTGGCCAAATGGGCGGTCGAATTGAGCGAGTACGATATCGAGTACCGACCGAGAACAAGCGCAAAAATCACAAGTGCTTGCAGACTTCTTGGTCGAACTACCGACAGGGACCGTAACCAACGAGGAACCAAATTCCACCTGGCTCCTCCACGTCGACGGATCCTCATCCAAGCAGCAATCATCGCAGGGCTGCGTTTGGCTCATGGCTTGAAGATACGAAACATCCACGCTTACTGCGACTCCCAGTTAGTGGCAAGTCAGTTCAGCGGAGAGTATGAAGCCAGGGACGAACGGATGGACGCGTACCTCAAACTGGTCCAATATCTAGCTCAAGAGTTTGACTGTTTTGCCCTTACGCGAATTCCCCGTTCCGAAAACGTCCAGGCAGATGCTCTCGCGGCCTTAGCATCAAGTTCTGACCCAGGACTTAAAAGAGTAATTCCGGCCGAGTTCATCGAACATCTGAGCATCGGACCACCAATCGTTGTCAACCTCATAGAAGGTCAAGATGACGAGGAAGAAGAAGTTACGATACAACCGCAATCAGAGCAATCTGATTACGGCTGCGATACCCCATGGCTGCAGACAATTCGAGACTACATTATCAACGGACACCTTCCCACCGAGAAATGGACAGCCCGCAAAGTCCGAACACAGGCCGCGCGCTACGTAACAGTGGACGGCGAAATTTACAAATGGAGATTCTCCGGACCACTCATGACGTGCCTGGAAGGGGAAGAAGCAAGAAAAGTGATAGAGGAAGTACATTCTGGGTCCTGCGGCAACCATTCCGGTGGAAGATCGCTGGCATTGAAAATCAAACGCCATGGATACTACTGGCCGACGATGATCGGAGATTGCGAGAAGTTCGCACGAAAATGCGAAAAATGCCAGGGGCATGCTCCAACCATCCGACAACCAGCCGAAGTTCTCTCCTTCATCACATCGCCCTATCCCTTTATGCGCTGGGCCATGGATATCGTCGGACCCCTTCATAATTCAAAGCAAAAGCGTTTCCTTTTAGTCCTCACCGATTTCTTACGCGAGTATAAAAGATGTCCAAGTCGAAAGTTTCGTATGGAGAAACATCATCTGTAGGCACGGAGTTCCTTACGAGATCGTAACCGATAACGGATCTCAGTTTATCTCCACCGGGTTCGAGGCATTCTGCGAAAAATGGAAGATACGACTTAACAAGTCGACGCCCAGGTATCCGCAGTGTAACGGACAAGCTGAAACAATTAATAAAACAATTCTCGACGGACTGAAGAAACGCTTAGAGGCTAAAAAAGGCAGGTCGGCCGACGAACTCGAGGGAGTCCTCTGGTCCCACCGTAACACCCCGAGGCGAGCAACGGGAGAAATCCCTTTTGGTCTGGTGTACGGAGCGGAATGCATGATTCCCGCAGAAGTAGAATTCCCCGTTGTTCGAAGAAGATTACTTCCCGAACGAGAGGAGCTCAATAACGCCATGCTCCTGGATGATCTCGATCTCATTAACGAGCGCCGAGATCGAGCGCTTATCCGAATCCAAAACTACCAACACGCAGCCACAAAGTACTATAATTCCAACGTACGGAATCGCAGATTTAATCAAGGAGATCTGGTCCTTCGCAAAGTCTTCCAAAACACCGCTGAACGAAACGCGGGAAAACTTGGAACAAACTGGGAAGGACCCTATAAAATCGAAAAAGTCGTCCGACCGGGCTCCTACGAAATAGCCAACATGCAAGGCATAAAAATTCCAAGGACGTGGAACGCGATGCATCTCAAAAAATACTATCACTAAACAAACCAACTCGCAATGACCGAACTACAAGACAGCTTGATCTCCATAAGGAGTACGTAGGCAGTTTGTCGAAAGGCAAATTCAGCTTTCCCCCCTCTTTAAAAAGGGAGAGAGGGGGGTGGATACGTATACTCGTATACTCTCAAATTCGAAAACATCCGACCACACCTTCGATGTTTCCCACATATCTTAACCAAGCAAATTATTCTTTATCCACAAAACATTTTTGATATTCGGAAATAAATCAGCCGTTAGGGAGAAGCAGCCTTTGGCATCGCGAGACGTCGCAAGAGATGCCTCGAGAGTTACTTCTTCCGAACGACGAAAACGGACACTCCGTAAAAAAAAAATGATGAACATTTTAACACATATTTTGCGCAAAAACTCCAAACGACGGCATCTGCCGCCAAGTCCGGTGCTGATCACATTGAACTCTCGAACGTCCTAAACAGACATAGCCATCTCACGAAGATGACTCTCGTACATCCGGTTGGCTTAGAAATTGTCTCCGGAGAGATGCTCGATTCATATCTAACAAGTCATGTAAGCCGAGAACCTATCGCGGACTTTAAATCGGTACGAATCAGGTTAAAATCGCGACAGATAAATCGATAGCCGGCTAGTCACCGCATAAAATCTTAAAACCGAAAGTAAACCTTTGTCTTGCCCTAAACCCAGTGCACTGGTCTCTAACATCTCAAGGCATGATATCCAAAAGATACGAGATCCCAAAACCATGCCTCATATGTTAATATTCGACATCTTCAGATATCCCGCAAAGTCTATATCTCGCGGAAAACTCTCGAAACGGATCTCGAACAAAACATTTCACATCGAAGAAGGATATGAGACGACAACTCATCACCCTCCTTCCACGCCATACGTAAACTTATGAAAAATGCAAATCGATCACCTTGTCGTAAAAAGAAAGCCGCAGAGCGGCATGGATTCAAAGCCACATACGGCCAGTCCCGAAATATGAAATAAGGCCATTTAAGGCCGAAACATCAAACATAAAAAAAAATCTGTCGCAAGAGATCTAACCAAAGTCATCCTCAGAACTCACGCTCCCTCTTCACCCGTCGCTTCGTCCAAGCCTGGAGCCGCGTCACCTCCGCTTTCTCCGAGCACCGGATCTTTCCCCTCTGAGCCTTCTGAACACGTCGGAAGAAAGCACGCGGATATCAGGTTAGCTAGGATGAGATCGAAATCTCCATCCACAACTGCCAAATCTCCCTTGCAGCCGGACAGTCGGGCCTCTAAGGTCAGAGGAGTCTCACTCTGGAACGACTGAACCACGGCCACCCCGCCCTCAATCGTCGCCAAGGCTAAATCCCTGTTCCGGATGCACTCGAGGTGATAGAACCAAAATAAGGATCACTCTTTCGGTATGGTTGATATGAACTCAGATCCGAGGGGATTGAGAACTGATGGATCGAGGGGTGACACTAAGGGTTGCGGAATAGCCCAAAGATACTACCAGACTTCGATCGTTGCCGGATGTGACGCACCGGTCCAACAAAAGAAGGTTCGAAACTTGTAGATAACCTCACCAAGAAACTAAGAAGTGTTCTAAACAAAGAACAATGAGAGAAACTCATAAAAAGGGAAAAAAATCTGTTTTATTTCGTGGCTCTAAGGCCTTATTTATAGGATTACAAGTTGTAGAGATCCAAAGAAAAATGTGCTAAAAACAAGACATTGGAAATAGAAACAAAGACTTGACTAAATAAAGTCTTTGACTGAAACTTGGACTACCTCTTCATATAGCCACGACCAGGACTTTGAAAGGTGAAGAATATACTCCTGATATGGGCCAAGACATGTCCCTTTGAGGCCTGGTCGAAATCCATCTTTTCCCTTAGCCAATATTTTATCGGTTTCTCCATTTGGCCCAAACAAGCACGTTTTTGAATCTTTTTGAAAACCATCAAGCCCAATGCTTTCTTGAACATGAATAATAACCTTTGTCATGATTGAATTGACCGTTGGTTCATCAGAAAGAATGTTAGCCATTTCGAGCTTCTCGTGTGGTCTGAATTCGCGAGAACTGAAGATAACCTGATTTGTAAATAGCATAACTATCACATATGAACTCTGTTTGATCTGATTCTTCTTCAAGGAGCTCCGTAATTGAGCTGACAACATTCTCCAAGTGATTTCATGCGAAGAGGACTCGTTTGTTGGAAGATATGAGTCAAACAATGAACATATATCATTACTGCTTTCCATGATCAAGCCATGCATGTCTGTTTTGCCCGGTGCGCTACCCAAGGGCGCATCACGAGGGAGCCCAGAAAGGCAGAGATCTTCGCCAAGTGAGCCTGAAACTCGGAACGAAGAGCGCCCGTGGCCTCTCGGATCCCGCGGCTCGCTAATCCTGCATCGCCCTCGATCTGACGCTAAAGCCAACGCACCTCCGAAGATTTGGCCTTCCTGGCTTTCTTCTCCTTAAGCAGTAAACTCGCCGTCTTCCCGAGGTCCCTCTCGAGCTCCCCTATCGCGACCTCGAGTTTTGACACTTTCACGGAGTGAGAATCCTTGACAGCCGTCAGCATGGCCTCGGTTTCAGACCACCTACCCTGCAGCTCCAACAACTCCCCGGCAAGACGACTAGTCTTAGAACCGCACTCGCTGATCATCCCATCGATCAACGACATGAACTGCGAAACGAGAAGAAAGTTAGGGATTTTTTGTCTTTTAGAAAAATATATAACGATCAAGAGATTATGTGAGCGACAAACCTTTCCGCGAAGCCCCAACGCTATGCTCGAGCCTCCTTGCTGCGAAGATTCCCCGTCACCGCCCTTGGTAAACTTCCTCTTCCGGCCCTTAGGCTGAGCAACCGGAACAACACTAGGAGCGCGCAGCGCTAGAACGATCTCTTTCCTGGCCGGAGGAGGAGGCATAGAGTCAGTAGCCCTCTTTTTATCCTCGACGAGAATCGGAGTCATGGACGATCTGGCAGGAAGAGCCGAAGCATCCGGAACGCCCGAGCCTGCGAGAGTTCCCGCGTCTCGCAGAGTTACGACCTCGGTCTCGTGACCCGGAGCAATGGCCAGTGCAGAAGAGGATGGGAACTCGGCGCCAGCTCGAACCTGTTCCCTCTCGGCTTGGCGACGAACTAGTCTCTCTCGAAAGGAGAGATGGTCAGCAACGCAAGCCGGCGCTTCGACCGGAGAAGTCGGAATCGGAGCCGGAGAGGTGGCCTCACCAATCTCAACATCGGAACTTCTCTTATCGCCGTGGGAAGAAGACATGTTGAAGGCAAAAGATTTGGAGCTAGAGAGGTTTTGGAGGTTTGAAGAAGGGAAGGTGTAAAGCAAATGAATGAGTTTAAAGTAAACTTCGTCCAATACGTCTAACTTTGCCAAAATCGTGAAACCGCGCGCTACAGTCTCGACTCTAACGAGCTGGGGGGCCAACTGTTGGGGTCAAAAACGGATACGACGGTGTTAACATTCAAAACGTCCGAAGAAAAAAATGAGAACTTTCTTTGACAAATACTTTTTCGAAATAGATTCTTTCTTACGAAAAGCTTTGCGGAGGAAACACGAGACATCGGACAAGAGCACGAAAAAGGTCGCAACGCAATGACCGAACGCGTGTTCCCGAGCTTGAGCCATGCTCAGTCGTAGCGACCGAGCTCGAGCCAAAGCTTGGCGCTACATAGCGATCGAGCGTCCGTTCTGCTCGGTCGCTACGTAGCGACCGAGCGTCCGTTCCGCTCGGTCGCTACGTAGCGGCCGAGCTCTTCCGAAACGTCGATACGACATTAGTCCATGTGTTCTCGTCTACCCTTCCATGCTATCTCCCGAAGACCGTAGCGAACCCATTTCATGTTTCCCGCCATTCTAAATCATTGATCAAACTTTACGTAAAAATCGCGGAAAGTTCGTTCTTTATTGAATGAAGCCGTAATAAACACTTCGAGTCAGAAGACGGCCCAAAGGGACCTAAGACATGACTCGAGGCCCAACTTACGATTTCTTAACCAACAGTTCGTAAGCCGCATGACGGTTTACGCTTGGTTCGCAAAGAAAGATAAATGTCAAGTTTCCGCAGATAAATACGAAATTTTGAAGATAATTACGAAGATCGAAAAAAATGGAATATCTCCATTTTTACGCTATGACGGCTTAAGGGTAGAAGAGGAAAAGCGCAAACCGACCTAGGGGCCAGTATATAAGGAGTCCTAGGTGAGAAGCATGGGAGGGACTTTTTCAGAGAAAACTTAGCACTTAGGGCAATTAGGCAACTTTTCGTTTTTGTTATTCGAGCTGCGACTCAATTAGGTTTAGCCGTCTTAGGGTTGTTAGAACTAGGAATCTCGCCGACAGCTCTCGAGCCCAGGCTTATACCTTGTTGTAAATGCTCATACGCAAATTCGGAATAAGACTTCTCTTTGCTCTCTTTTACGATTTCATATAATTTATCGTTGTTATCTCATGTTCTGATTGCTTAGCGTGTGGTATTAGCAGATATATGGGACCTCTGGGAAACTAGGGTTCTCCTACTTTCCTAATTTAAACGGAAATCGACAGTGCAAATTTCGGTTCCCACAAGAATCGATCGACAGTCCATCAACACCAGCACAAGACGACTGGCCAACACACTGTTATCCGAGTTTTGCACTCGAAGCCGCAACATCATCACAACATCTGGATGAATATGATGAAGATTATTAGGAGGAACGAGCTACAGAGTATCAAGGTACTCGTGCTGAGGAAGATAGACTTCTTAACCATTCCTCTAGTATAAGGAATGTGACGTCGATCGACAGAGGTTACACCACATCGATCGACACTCATCATCACCAGACAAACCGTACACAAGCATCAACCGACATTGCCTACTACACATCGATCGACAATGAAGTCGACCATGCACAAGAAGGAAAATATTCAATTGGCAGTTGGGCAGATGATCACTATCACGAGAGCTATGCAGTAGAAACAACAATATATGAGCCACAAGCAGATGAGTTTCATGAAGGCTTCACTACTGAGGAACTGTTCAACCACCGAGAACGTTCATATACAAATTCACTCTTTGCAGAAGCTTGTGGAAAAGGCACTCGTTTCTATCGCCCCCTCTCTAGAGCTAAACGCCCATCGATCGACAACAATGCTTCAACATCGATCGACAATTTTCCAAAACCACCATCCATAGAAAATGAAAAAGCTAAACAGAATAATGACTATCTAACACTGGATGAGTTTGGCATTTTCAGTGATCCAGAAGGCTATGTTAGAGCAATGGATGGACATAGATTGCAATTATACAGGGAGGACATTGCAGACATCCTTCAGCTGGCTAATGGAGCAGAAAATCTCTTCATGCAATAATGCAACACTCCAGAGCACCAACAGAGAGTTGCAAAGGAGTTTTATGACACAACTGGAGGAGTAGATGATCGTTTCAAGCCAAAGTATCGACAACATACTCATCCATCGATCGACAGATGTCCAGAGTTTGGAAAAGGAGCCTACAACCGTGATGGAATAAGGAGATTCCACTGGGAACAGAAGGATGAGTATGGAGTCTACAGAGACGAGTATGAACATGCACGAGGTGTAGATGGACACATCATCCATGTATCCAAGGATGATATCAGAAATCTTCTGGAAATAGCCTCAATGGATGAGCACATCTACATATGTCTTCCAGAACATGCAAGGTCATTCACACAGACCAAGCTAGTACCAGAGATTTACACCAAGGATGAGATAAATGAGATGCTTTATGGAATCAGTGGAGCTCAGGGAAAGAATGAAGATGACTTCCAGATGAAGCTTGATGGTGTCTACTACCCATTGATTGATAACATTAGTTAGTTAACTACATGCATGGAGGAGATGAGGCAAGACATAGCCAGACTGCAGACACATCGTGCGGCCGAAGCAACTACACCAGCATCGATCGACATAAACATCACGCCATCGATCGACAATGACCCATCACAACCAAATCCGACGAAGGCTAAACAAGATTCTTACACCAGAGCAGAGATTGATCAAATGGTAGAAGAGGTCTACGACACTCTGGGAGCATCAGAAGACAGGCTTGACAGGAGATGTGATGACATCTATTTCCCATGGGACATCACCATCAGTTATTTGACTTATCAGACAGAAGCAATGCAGAGGGAGATAGTGGTAATTCAGAGATACATCGCGAGTCGTCCAGAGGCATCAACATCGATCGACAGACGCATCAAAATATCAAGCGACAACCACAGTAAAACATCGATCGATGAAGCCACTCTAACAGACCGGAGAGAGCTAGTAACAAAGGTGACATAAGATATGTCTGATACAATCAACCATGGAGAGGAGATCTCAGATGACTTACACACCACATTTGTGAGACATCAGTTCACACTTGAATGTCTTGGAGACAGATTGAAGAAGATAGAGAATACAACTGCAACAATGAAAGACAAATGGCGCAGAGGAGACGAGGCAATGAGAGACTTCACTGGTACATGGTTCAACAAGAGCAGAGAAGAGATAGAGACTTGTTTCCCAGCAAGTACCTGCTTTCCACATTACTAGCCAAATCACCTCCAAAGTCAAGCTAAATGACTATAACAAAGCGCTGAGTGGGAGGCTATCCACTATTAGGTAATTTTAATTGGTTTTCATTAGTTTAGCACTTATGTTAGTTTTTAAGTTTTTGCAGGTCATAAAAAATGATCCGAGTAGACGATTGCCAAGAATATCGACCGACGAGACCCTGCCGATATCGATCGACAGAACATCAACTGCCGCGACCGATGACAACATCTTCACATCGATCGACATCTATTCCGGTATGGTATATCGTTTTTACTTATTAAATTGAGTCCTTTTGCTTTAGTTATCACCATAACTCCGACTGATTTTACACTGGGGACAGTGTAGTTTAAGTCTGGGGGGAGATTTACTGATATTGTTTATTTCATAAGTCTTATTAAAATGTTTTCAAAAAACAAAGAAGTTTTTATTGAGTCAAGAAGGGGACAATGAACCTATTGATTTTGCTTGTTATCTAACCACATCATTCTAGACTTACTAGTTGCATTTGCATATAGCACTAAGATACTAAAGTGGATCAACATGTCAACTATGTTACACTTGCTGAGAATGTTTGAAGGAACCAAACCTGACCTCAAACCTAACACAACTCAACTTTGCTTGTCTTGGGGCTTGGTTTACATGGGATCAGATTCTTCAAACAAGTCTGGAAGGTAAAGCTTTGTGTAGATATGTCACCCTCTCTCTCTATATTTCGAAATTTAGAGTAAAATATATATATATATATATATATACATAATTATTAGATAATAATTTAGGAAAAGAATTCGAACATGACTTGGTGGCTACAACCATTAAGGCTTGATTTATAAGAATTCTATAGGTAAAGGATTCGAACAGAACTTGGTGGCTACAACCATTGAGGTTTGATTCACAAAGAATCCTAGAATATAGGTCAAAAAGAAGTGAACAGAATTTGGTGGCTAAAACCATTAAAGCTTGATTCATGGAAGTCTGTCCAATCTTGGTCAATGATATTGCAATGAAAGCAGACTTTGACTAAGAGATAAACTATTAGAGAGAGAGGAAAGGAAATCCCATTTACCTGCAGGTCCAGATACTTGTTTGGACATCCTTGCATCATGTGATCGATACTCCCAAGGTAAAGCCTACACTTTTATTTATGCAAGAAATAAGGTTGGTAGAGGGGATTGTCAGACATGATTTGCTAAGTTGTTGACTAGGTGAATTTGGTTGCTAAACTAGGATATGGTATAATGTGCTTATGTGATTAGGATTTCCTAAGGTGATCATTTTGAGTTTTAAATCTATGAGTCCCTGCTATTTTCAAACCTCTTTCAGAGAGACTGCCTGTATGTTTTGCTTGAGGACAAGCAAAAGGGTAAGTCTGGGGGAATTGATAGGCCATGGATTTTACCCACTTTTAGCCATGGTTTATAAGTATTTTAATAACTAATTACTATGTCTTAGAGTCTATTTAGTATATTTATAGGTACATTAGTGATTTGGAAGAAAGTGATGATTTTAGAGCATTTAGGAGATAAAAGTAGAGAACATCCGAGCTGACCATCGAGCAAGACCAGAGGTCGACATTCAGAGGAAATAATCGATTGATGCACGCCTTGTGACATCGATCGACAGTGAATTGGTTCCAGCCGACTTAGAGCCCAAGACTTCACCAAATTAGAAGATTGCCCCTGACGAGTTTTTAACCTAATATTTATAGCTTGCCAATGTGTTTTAGGCAAGTTGTGCTTTCTTGTTTTCTTTTTTTTTTTCACAGCAAAAGGTTTTCTAGGATTTTAGTAGAGTTGGAGAGAAGATCCAAAGAGATTTGTGATTGGAACTCCATTATTATATACTTAATATCAATGCAGTTTTTATACCTTGTTGTTGTTATGAATTGATTAGTCATGTCTGAGTAGTTCTACTGTTAGATTTAGGGTTCAAATAGGTTATGAGAGATTAGCCCCAACTATAGATTGCTAGTTGTGATATTCATCAATAGGATTGTCATTAATATTTGTTTCTAGTTTAGCTAGCTAGAACCTTGACCTAGGAGTTGTAGGCACAAGTTAACACTTGAATCTCACCCTGAATCCGTCCTAATTGAGCTAGAATTGCTAGAGTAAGGCAAAAGCTGATCTAGTAAGCCTAGAGAGCATTATTCAACCCACGCGTAAAGCTTGACTAAGAGCGCGTCGATCGATATTCCTATAGAATAATCGATCGGCGGTGCAAAAGGTGTATCAATCGATATTCCTCTAGAATCATCGATCGACACTTTCTAATTGGTCCGGCCTACTATCGAGACCATTAGATCTGGTCAATAGACAAACCTAGAAAGCGAACGCCAATCGGTTTGTTCTCAAGTGATTGAGCTCTATAATATCATGCATACAACTATTAAGCATCTGTAGGGTTATAATCATGTTTACCTGAATAGAAACCCTAAGTCTAGCTATTTCACTTAAGTGTCAAAACCCATTAAAAAAAACCGAGCAACTACCTTGCTCACAACTTGCTATTTACATTTAAACATAATCAACCTAGCTTAATCACTCTGATTAGATTTATTAGGTTCCATAGCTCCTTGTGGATCCGATCCCTAAGTACTACAATTGAACCTATTTGAGAGAATAATTCACTCTTTAGGGTAATTGAGTGAGATCAGATTCTCATTGTTATATCAAACCATAACTGGGGTTGCGCCAAGGAGACCCATTATGTCCATTCTTATTTATCCTTTGTGCTGAAGCATTGAATTGCTGTCTGAACTCCTCTGAAGCAGCGGGTCGTCTTCACGGAATCAAACTCACAGAATCATGCCCTTCCATCCATCATCTCTTATTTGTAGACGACAGTCTTCTTCTCTGCAAGGAAAACTCAGACGAAGCAAGTGAAATTATGTCTTGTCTTAAGTTATATGGAGATGCTTCAGGGCAAGTAGTGAATCATCTCAAATCCTCGGTGAATTTTGGAGCTAAGGTCAGTGAATTTTAGAAAATAGAGATCAAAGAAGTTCTTGGTATATACTAGGAAGGTGGTGAAGGTTCATATCTAGGTCTACCAGAGTGCTTTAATGGATCTAAAGTGAAGCTTCTTAGCTTTATTAGAGAGAAGCTTCAGGGGCGTCTTAGAGGCTGGTTTTCCAAGTCTCTCTCTCATGGAGGCAAAGAGATCCTGTTAAAATCTATTGGCTTAGCTCTTCCAGTTTATGCCATGTCTTGTTTCCGACCCCCCAAAGAAGTTTGTGGGAAGCTGACTAGTGCGATGATCAAATTTTGGTGGAGTAGTGGTAACAGTAGAAAGAAGATCCCTTGGGTTGCTTGGCAGAAACTATGTAAAGAGAAAGAACTCGGTGGGCTTGGGTTTCAAGATATTGAGCAGTTCAATCAATACTTTCTGGCTAAACATGCTTGGAGAGTTTGTTCCTCACCTAACTCCTTGTTGGCTCGTCTTCTCCATCACCGATATTTTAAGCGCTCTTCATTTATGGATTGCAGTGTTGGTACGAGACCTTCCTTTGCATGGCGTAGCAGGTTACATGGTAGAGATTTGCTTAAGCAAGAGTTGTTGAAACATATAGGAAATGGTGCAGAGACTAAATTTTGGTTGGATAATTGGTTGTCTTCTTCTGTTCCTCGCCCTCCTCGCTATCGTCAGGATGCCTTAGTAGACCTTACATTAACAGTGGCTGCCCTGATTGATGCCAATACCGGTTCGTGGAACCGTAATTTAGTCCGCCAATTAATAGCATCAGAATATGTCGCACTGGTGTTGAATACGAAGGTTCATCTTTCTCGTGAGGATAAGTTGATCCGGGGTCTATAAAAAATGGTAGATATGACGCAAGAAGTGGCTACAAGTTAACTCAAACTCTTTTGGATCTTCAGAATCCACAAGTTTTCAAGAGACCTCGTCTTCAAAGACAGCTCTGGACTAACGTATGGAAAACCAAAGCTCCTCTGAAACTCAAACATTTTCTCTGGAGAGTGAACTCTGGTGCGCTGGCAGTGAAGGCTCAGCTTCAGACAAGGGGTATACAAGTGAATCAGATATGCTCTGTTTGTGGTCAAGCTACGTAAACGATATGTCATGTCCTCTTCCATTGTCAAACCGCTAAGGAAGTATGGACCGATCCAATATTCCTCCTCCTCCAGCGGGCTTGTCTCAGAACTCGTTCTTCCTTAATCTTCATTACCTTTTGAAGTGCAGTAAAAATCCAGCAGTAGGTACATGCTCTCGTCAATCCTTTCCTTGGGTCTTGTGGCAATTGTGGAAAGATCGAAATGCATTCTGATACGAACGTATTGCTCCGGAGCCCTCGGTCGTTCTTAGAAGGGCTATGAAAGAGGCTGCGATCTGGTTGAATCTACATAATGCTCTCCCTAAGTTAGACTCTCCTGAGTTTAATATTGATGCAGGTCTTGAGAAGTGGCAGAAACCCCCTCCTTCCTTTCTCAAATGCAATGTGGGATCATCATGGGATGGAGCCACACTTACATGTGGAGGTGAGTGGCTGGTTCGTGATGAGCAAGGAAATGTTTTGCTACACAGCAGAAGGTCTTTCTCTCAAATTGAATCTTCACTTCAAGCTAAATTGGTAGCATTACAGTGGGCTGCAGCAGCCATGTGCGACCTCAAGTTGAAGAAAGTAATCATAGAGTCATCTGTGCTAGAGATTAAAAATTCTATGGACCATCCACAGCTATCTTTAGAGAACTACACCAACTGTTCTTATGCTCTATCTACGATTCATTCCATTATGGGAGGCAGTTTGAGCTTTGTACCGATATCTTGCAACAACTCAGCAACGACGATTGCTGATAGTGTTACAAGAGATCAGAGACACCATTCATATGTCGCTTGGAAGGGTACTCGTTGGTTGTCGTCTCAAATTCGCCAAGAAGCATCAGCATAAGTTTCCATGTCTCCATGGGTAGCTATGCTTCATATCTTTTCTTTGAAACTTTAATTTTCCAGTCTTCCTGTCATGTCCCAGATCTTAGATAGGATCGTCCGAATGGACCATGGTGCGAGGAGACGCACCAGTCAGGTCGTAAGTCCTTGAGACAAGCGTATCATGGTCCAAAAGGAAGGTTAAGGGCATCAGGAAGCTGAGACTTAACCAGAATATGAGGGAAACAAGTAATAAGGAGCTGGACGAGTGAACCGGGAGCTAGACGAGGTCCGGATCAAGCTCAGTCAGATAGGTGCAGCTGGAAATCAGTTCACCTTGATTTAATCAGCTCATAGGAGCTGGAAGACTAGCTTACTCAGCTGGGAACAGTTGGTGGTCAGCTTACCTCAGCTGGGAGGAGTGTTCCAGTCCGAACCAGTGTGGTCGGGTCCGAGCGGTTATGGACCGAGCCGGTGGTCCGAGTGTGACGGTTACTTCAAGTGCATCATAGGTCGGACCAGGAGTTGAGCAAGGGCTCAGGAATCGATTTGGGGAAAAGGAAGAAAAGGGAGAAACCGCCAAGGGCAGTTACGGGGCAACGACTATGGGGAAAACTGCCCCTTTTGGTTATCTTTTTGGTAACTGCTCGTCCAGGCAGTTATGAGGCGGTTATGGTCGATTTATTCTTTATCTTTCCTTGTCTATGTCGAAAATATCATTGCAGAGAAGACAGAAAACTCAGACAAACTTCCAGAGAGAAAAGAGAGACAAACCGACGGTTGGGAGATCTGATCCGTAGTGGTTCGTGGTTGTTTCCGGTGGAGTTTGTCTGTGAGATCAAGAGGATGGATACTAGGCATAAAGACAAGGAGAAGGAGATTGAGAAGGATAAGGTGACAGCCCCTGGAGATCGTAACCCTAAGGTGAGAGGTGTGGCCGAGAACCACCGGACATAGCCGGCGGATGAACCGTCTGTACGTATGGTTCGGTCTGGTTCGTTTGGTTACACCCATCTCTGATCTTATACTCTATTCTTCATCTATTTCTTGTTTTGGTATTGGATGTTGATGTTTCAGATATGGAGGCATTGATCCTAGGCCTTGGCCGGATCAAAGAACTGATGACAGTTCATGGCTTTGGCCGGACTGACCATGATCAGGATCCATATGGTCTGGGTCGATTCATTGGATTCTGATTATTGGAATCTCTTAGTTGAGATTTATCATGAGTTTACATGAATTTTAATCAATTTTTAGGAATTAATTTGATGATGTCAATTTGTGACCGGTTGGACTGACCATGATCAGGATCCATATGGTCTAGGTCGATTCATTGGATTCTGGTCATGGGAATCTCTTAGTTGGGATTTATCATGAGTTTTCATGAATTTTAATTAATTTTTGAAGCACTTTCGAAATATGTTATATTTTGGTCTGATGAGTCATTTGATGTTTTGATATGATCCAGCCATGCAGTGTGATAGATTCTTGTGTATTAATCTGATCGTGTGTTGTGTTTGTGATGTGTTGGTCTCAGGTACAGACATGGACCGTGGTAAAGGAAAGGGACTATGAGGACTCCAGCCGTGGGAAGATGTGTGGTGATTGGGTCACTGTTGATAGATGTGAAATACTGATAACCTATTGTGCTTGTTGTGAACTTATGCTAGCTTAATGTGCAACTTTTTATGCTAAACAAACGAATGATGTTTGATTCTGTTTATCTATCTATGAAGTTATCTATTTGCCTTATTGATTCTGATTGTTTAAGTGTGTAACAATGAACCTCAAAACACTGATAAATACTTAGAGAATATTGGACTTGAATCGGGATTAATGGAATCAAATTGGTTAGGATTGTTTGGTGAGACTGCGGTCAGGTTGGATTGAGGAATCCAGGATCGGGTCTTACAAGTTGGTATCAGAGCATGCTTGAATCTAGGATTTGTTTGGGTTATTGGTTCACCATACATCGGCTGTTGAGACTCACAGTTACTAAGAAGGCTAAATCTCGGAGAGGAAAGGATGCGGCTGGAGCATCCGGAACCATGGGACAGGATGGTGCTGTTCAAACCGTAGTGTTACCAGTTGGAACCATTCCGACCACAGTGTTACCAACTCAAGAGGGGCTGGGTAACAATGAGACCGGACTTCCAGTGGATCCGATCCTTCCTACTAAGACTCGTGTGGATGCTGCGGATGGTCAGCAAGAGCAAGTCCGAGAGGATGATGCTGAATCATCCAATGCAGAGAATGAAGATAACCTTGGCATTGGTGCAAACAATGTTGGGGTTGATGGTGTGGGGGAGGTAGCTGAGCCGTCTATGGGAGACATACTGGAAGCTATGAAATTCATGGGAGCTCAACTGGTGACCTTGACTCAGGCGTTCACCCCGTTGGTGAATCCGCCTGTGGGACAGGTTACTCCTCTGGTTCGTGCGTCTGCTCAAGTGGCTGGTGTTCGTCCGAGACAGGTAGCTGAGGTTGTGGAGATCGACCCACCAGCTGAGCCTGTCCAGCGTATGGATTACCTGAAGGTTTTGGAGCACATCTCCAAGTTGGGGACTAAACACTTTGCTGGAAGTGTTGATCATAAGGAGGCAGATGAGTGGAGGAGTCGGTTGGTTCGCAACTTCCGCTCGACTCGTTGCCCTGAGGATTATCAGAAGGATATTGCAGTGCACTTCTTGGAAGGTGATGCACACAACTAGTGGTTGGCTCTTGATAAGCGTACCAATGGCACCATTGAACGCTTTGCTGATTTTGAGGTTGAGTTCAACCACAAGTACTTTCCAGTTGAGGCATTGGATCGCCTGGAGTCTAAGTTCTTGGACTTGGTCCAGGGACGTAGGTCGGTCCGTGAGTATGAGGAAGAGTTTAACCGGCTCAGGCGTTATGTGGGTAAGGAGCTGGAGGACGAGGCAGTACAGGTTTGTCGGTTCATCAGAGGCCTTAGGGCCGAGCTCCGGACCTACTCTTCAGTCCGCACCTTCCACACTGTATCTGAGTTGGTTGAAAGGATGGCTATGCTGGAGACCAACCTCGCAGAGGAGGTTAAGCAGAAAGTGAAGAGTGTGACTGTGTCCACCGCTCAGAGTAGTGACAAGAAGAGAAAGAGGGACTCGGCCGAGGAGGGTAAAACCTCAAGTGGTAGGTCTGAGTGCCCTAAGTGTGGCCGATACCATGGTGGTGAGTGCTGGAAGGCCATGGGAGCCTGTACTCATTGTGGTAAGATGGATCATTCTCCTAAGAATTGTCCTAGTCCGGCAAGTGATTCCAGGACTTGTCACTACTGCAGCCAGAAGGAACATTACCGTAGGGATTGCCCTAAGATGCAAGGTGGTCAGAGTAAAGGACATGCAGAGGCAAGAAAGCCGGTCCAGAGCCGGGGCCAGACCTCAGCACCACGTGTGTACGAGCTATCCAAGGATGTGGAAGGGGCTCAGCCTTACAAGACGATCACTAGTAACATTCTAGACTTAAACTTTTTCAATTCCTGTAGAATTGCATGGTATGGAACCTAGGATGGATAGATTCTTTGGTTGAGTCTTGTGTAGGGACCCTAAGTATTGGTGGTGTGGAAACACATGTACTTTTCGATACTGGTGCTACACACAGTTTTGTGAGTCCAGATATGATCAGAAAGGGTATGTTCCGGTATGGAACCTGGAATGGTCCTGACAAAGTGAGTGCAGCCGGAGGGCAGATTATGAACTCACTAGGTCTGGTTAAGGACATCCCAGTGATGATCCTGGACAGGCCGATGCCTGTAGATCTGATTGTTGTCCCCCTAAAGAATCATGAGGTGATCTTAGGTATGGACTGGCTTGGAAAGAATCAGGAAACTCTTGATTGTCACCGGGGAAGGGTGCAATTTGAGAATGAGTTTGGACCGCCGATCAAGTTTCAAGGGGTTTAGCCGACCTCTCGTTGTTTGGTGGTTTCAGCAATCCAAATGGAAAGGATGCTTGGAAATGGTTGTGAGGCCTTCTTGGCTACCATTTACACCGATGAGGTCGTAGGGGGTGGTGACCCGGATGGGATACCGCTGGTCCAGGAGTTCCATGATGGGTTTGGGGCTTTACAGGGCATTCCCCCTAATAGGGCTGACCCATTCATAATAGAACTGGAGCCAGGGACTGCCCCATTGTCCAAAAGTCCATATAGAATGGCTCCGGCTGAGATGGCCGAGCTGAAGAAGCAACTTGAGGAGTTGCTTGATAAGGGTTTCATACGCCCTAGTGTATCACCTTGGGGAGCACCAGTCCTATTTGTGAAAAAGAAGGATGGTAGCTTCAGGTTGTGCATTGATTATCGGGGGTTGAATAGGGTGACTGTGAAGAACAAGTACCCATTGCCCAAGATTGATGAGTTGTTGGATCAACTCCGTAGAGCAAAGTGGTTCTCCAAGATTGACTTGGCCTCTGGATATCATTAGATTCCCATTGCGCAAGGTGATATAAGAAAGACCGCGTTCCGAACCAGGTACGGCCACTATGAGTTTGTGGTCATGCCATTCGGACTGACCAATACGCCAGCTGCATTTATGAAGATGATGAATGGTATCTTCCAGGAGTACTTGGATGAGTTTGTGAATATCTTTATAGATGATATACTCGTGTACTCTAAGTCCAAGGAAGACCATGAGAGGCATCTTAGGGCAGTGCTGGGACGCTTGAGGGAGCTGATACTCTTTGCTAAGTTGAGCAAGTGTAGCTTCTGGCAGAATAGCATTGGTTTTCTTGGACACACGGTGTCTGATCAAGGAGTGTCGGTGGATCAAGAAAAGTTCAAGTGTATACGGGAATGGCCTCAGCCAAAAAATGCTATGGAAGTACGAAGCTTCTTGGGATTGGCCGGCTACTGCCGGAAATTTTTCAAGGGGTTCTCGGGCATAGCTCAGCCCATTACTAAGTTGACAGGCAAGGACGTGAAGTTCGCATGGTCTGAGGAGTGTGAGAGGAGTTTCTCAGCACTCAAGGACATGTTGACTAGTGCACCAGTCCTGGTATTGCCGGAGGCGGATCATCCTTATGTGGTGTATACTAATGCATCAATCACTGGACTCGGATGTCAATCACTGGACTCGGATACACAGCATGGGAAGGTAATAGCCTATGCTTCTCGACAATTGAAGAAGCATGAGGGAAATTATCCGACCCATGATCTGGAAATGGCAGCTGTGGTGTTTGCCTTGAAGATATGGAGATCATATTTGTATGGAGCCAAAGTGAAAATACTTACAAACCATAAAAGTCTAAAGTATATATTCACTCAGCCTGAGCTAAAGTTAAGGCAGAGGAGATGGATGGAGTTTGTTGCAGATTATGATCTGGACATAGCTTATCATCCAGGAAAGGCTAACCTAGTGGCTGATGGCTTGAGCCGCAGGAGAGAGGAGGTATCGGCCAAGAGGGAGGCTGAGGAACTGGAAGAGATGGTTCGGTCACTGCACCTCAACACATTGGTTGGACATAATGAGTCATTGGGGTTGGAGGCAGTGGATCAGGCTGATCTACTTACCAAGATTCGCCAAGTTCAAGGTTTAGATGAGAACCTTAAGAAGGTTGCTTCCAACGACAAGACTGAGTACCAAACGGCGAGTAATGGTACCATCTTGGTCAATGGAAGGATTAGTGTTCCTAACAACCAGGAACTGAAGGAAGAGATTATGAGGCAGACTCATAAATCTAAGTTCTCGGTTCATCCGGGATTGAACAAGATGTATAGAGATCTGAAGAGGTATTACCATTGGGTGAGAATGAAATCTGATGTTGCTGAGTGGGTGGCTAAGTTTCCTACTTGCCAGCTTGTGAAAGCAGAGCATCAGGTTCCCAGTGGTCTACTTCAGAACTTACCTATACTGGAGTGGAAATGGGATCACATCACAATGGACTTCGTGACTAGGTTTCCCACGACCAGGAACCTGAAGGATGCGATATGGGTTGTGGTCGATCGTTTGACCAAGTCGGCAAATTTCTTAGCCATTCGAAAAGGAGATGGTGTAGATCAGATTGTGCGGTTATACATGGATGAGATAGTGCGGTTGCATGGTGTTCCAACAAGCATTGTCTCGGATAGAGATCCAAGGTTTACATCTTACCTGTGGAGGCTTTCCAGAAAGCTTTGGGAACCAGAGTAAACATGAGTACATCCTATCATCCTCAGGCGGATGGACAGTCCGAGAGGACGATTCAGACCTTGGAGGATATACTATGGGCATGTGTTTTAGACTGGGGAGAGTCTTGGGAGAAACACTTATTAGAATCGTTTGTTATTGGTTTGTGGACTTTTAAATTCTATGGAAATCCTATGTTATTCAAAAAGTTTAGTTTTTATTGACTTTGTAATTCTATTAAACTCTTTTGTTATTGGGACATAAATTCTCTCTAGTTTTACTTATAACACTCAACTTTACAAATATCACGTATAGTCATAGGATTCTCAAAATCTATGTAACAAAAACACAAATACGCAAACACAACAAGATTTTCTTACATTTTTATTGTCAAGTCAAAGATAATTGTAAAAAGAAAACTAAAGATAAAAGAAATTATTAAAAATAACAATTTAAAAAATAATCTTTCATGAAATATAACTATTTGATATTAAAATAAAATCATGAGAAAATTCATAGGTTGATTTTAAAAACTTTAGAACAAAAATCAAACAAGACAAATCGAAATGTCAAAATATTAAAAAAACCAAAATTATTATTTAATTTTCAAATAGTTCTATTTTATGAAAGAAGTTTTTTAAAAAAAATAATAATAGAAAGATAAGTTTGGAAAGAAAAGTATATATGAAAATCTATAATAATCAATGACAATTTATACAATACATTGGGTAAGAATTCATCAAATTTACTTAACTTTTAAAAATCTATTAACTCTTAAAATTTTCAAACTCCACACAAATTCTATTTCCAATAGGCCCCCCTAAACTTTTTTAATAATAAAAAATTTTGTATGGAATTTAAAAGTCCATAAACCAATAACAAAGGATTATAATAAGATTTTAAGAATACATAAACCAATAACAATAGAATTTCTAAATTTGAGAGAATTTCTCTCGAGTTTTCAAAGGACGGTACTACAGGAATGCTTCACCCCTGGAACCGGTTCGCTCATCTTCCCCGTCATATGACTGGAGGAGTATTATCTCTGCTAGATTTCTGGTTTGTAAAGGACTAATCAAAAGGGTTGGAACAGAGTCATCTATTTCAGTATGGAATGATCCTTGGATCCCATCCACTCGCCTGAAACCAGCTAACAAAAAATTTCATAACAGTTACTCGGATCTCACAGTGGATGCTCTCATTAATCAGGAATCCCGAACATGGAATTACAGGAAATTAGGACTTTGGTGGAACCACACGATGCAAATATGATTGAAAGTATTCCTCTGAGTAGAAATCAGATGGAAGATAGGAATGGATGGCATTTCACCAATAATGGGAAGTATACGGTACAATCAGGGTATCAAGTAGAAAGGATCTATCCCGACAAGGAAAGACCACCAGAATTTTATGGACCCAATGTGGATATACATAAGGCTTCTGCTGGAAAGTGAAAGTGTCCTCCGAAGTTAAGGCATTTCTTATGGCAGCTATTGACAGGTTGTATAGCTGTAACAAAAAATCTAAAAGCGAGAGGAATACAAGGAGATACATGTTGTACACGGTGTGGCGACCCGGAGGAATCAATAAACCATGTGTTCTTTGAATGTCCCCCGGCATGTCAAGTGTGGGCAGTATCTAAGATCCCATCGAATCCAAACCTTTTTCCTATTGGCTATCTTTTTGCTAATATGGATCATCTGTTTTGGAGATTTAACCCAAAAATGGAAGACCATCAGTTTGCATGGATACTATGGTATATTTGGAAGAGTCGGAAAAATAAAGTATTCACTAATCTTGATATTGATCAGAGGGAAACATTTAACTTAGCAGAATTGGAATCAACACTTTGGACTGAGGCACATGTTACCAATAATCTCAGGGTGGTACATGAAGTACAGATCAGACCTAATTCAGGAACTACAGGAAGATGGTGTTTCACAGATGGTTCTTGGAAAGATAAGAATTTATTTTCAGGGCAGGGCTGGTTCAGTACACTACCGGGGTTTGAGGGTTTGAAAAAGAAAAATCTTGAAAAGAAATTTTGAAATTTTATTTCAAAAGAAGAAAATTTATAACAAAATTCGAATTTGAAAACATATAACTTGAAAATATAAATTTTTAATTATTTATTTATATATTTATTTATATTTTTATATCAATAAAGCAAGAGGTATAAGGATCTTTTGTCATTTAAATGAATTTTTTTTGGCCGTTTTCCCCCTTATGATCTTTTTTGGTAACAAAAGCTTAAAAATAGTCATTTGAAAATATTTCTCTCAAACATATCATAGACACATTTTCAAGCCAAAAATCATCAAAGATTCAGGTTATTTTTTCTATTTTCCGCGTTTTCATTCGATTTGGGTCAAAACGTCATGGCGCTTCCCCGCTTTTTGCAAAAACGGTGAGTAAGCGGCTTCTGCGTCCGCGGTTTAGAGCAAGGACATTAACCAACATTGACATTAATTATATCCCATATATATTAATTGAGAAATATTACAACTTCTTTTTGTAACTACGTGTCATCACTATGATGATTCTTAGAATCACTAGAGAAATAGGTTGGTCCATCAAATTATATAATAAGTTATTTATTAACCATTTTTTTTTTTGTCAGCTTTTATTAACCAAATAATAAATTCATTATTAATGATCTTTATTATTTTCTTAAATAAAAATTACAGAATTGCTTAACGTGACTAAAATATATATGACAATTAATGATTTTGAATAATAAAGATTTGATAAAAATTAGAGTATCTTCTATCATATTTGTTTAATTTTAAATTATTAAAATAAATTAAACACCCACATTAATACTATAATTAAATTTAGATTAGTAGTATATGTTATATTTTGAATTTTTTAAAACGAATATAAATTACTAAAACTGTTAAAAGTCTCATATTCAAATTTTGTGATCCATTGTTTAAAATTTTTGTTATGATAAAATACAAATGATTATAATATCATATAAGTAAGAAGTCTAATTTAATTAACTATTAAGATTAAAAGATATATATATATATATATATATATATATATATATATATATATATATATATATCGTTTTAAATTAAACTATATACCATATAAAATACATAAATATTTTAATTTTTGAAATTTACATTAATTTTTTTTTGATAAAAGCTTTGAACAAACATTGACAACTTAATAAAAAAAATTACTAAAACTATTAATCCCACAATAAAAGTTTTGTTATCTGTAATTTAACATTTTTGCTATAAAAGATACAAATGATAAAAAAACCATATGATTAGAAGGTATCATTTAATAGACATTAATAGTAAAAATATTCTATGTATGTTAATATCTTTTAAATTTAATTATATATCCTATCAAATAGAAAAAATATTGTTTGGATTAATAAAATTGATTTCTATGTTTGCATCAGTTTAATTATATATGTAATAGTTACTGATTTTTAATTATTCAATATATATTTATTATTTCATAATAAAAAAAAATATAATAGATAAAATAATATAATATATATATATATATATATATATATATATATATATATATATAATGCTTATCCCTCACAAGGTGCTGATTTTAATCAAGTAACTTAATTGTTTCATACGCTTAGAGTGGTAAAATTGGGTCACAAGAATTTACGCTAAATTTTTCTCGTATCAACATTTTCTAAAATGGATCGTCTTATTTTTATTTTATTTAATATTTAAATTTAAATCTAAAAGTAAGTAAAACAACCAAAAACTTAAGTAATTAAATTTAGTAAATCTCAAGGGACCAACAAATTTTGCATGGTTGTATAGAACATTAGAAGGCTTTGAGAGATTGATGGGTGCAAGGAATACGAAACCAACTCTATCACCTTTACACTCTGAGGGTAGAAGCTCTCATATGGTCAATGGAATTTAATGAGAAACTTACGTCAGTATCATGTTACATTTGCAACAAATTGCTCTTAATTGGTGAAAATGGTTTTAGAACCAGACGAATGCATTCGCAAACTATATGGAAAACATCCAGGATCCTAAGAGGAAGTTTCAACCACTCAGAGCTCATTCATATACCCCAAACAAAGAATTTAAAGGCGGACAGTCTTACGCGCAGTGCCATGAAACAATCATCTTTTGTCATTTAGATGGATGCACAATCTTAATTGAGTCTATTTACGTTGATGACAAAAAAAAAAACTTAAGTAATTAAATTTATTTACAACCTCATGCAACTTCCATCCTACACCAACATGGACCCAGCCCCACCTCCCCACCTGATACTTGACCTAATTCACAACCCTAGAAACCCAATTTTTAAATTCCCAGTTGTTTATCAAGATTTGCTATCCCATAATCCAAATCAAGATAAAAAATTTCTTCAAACCTTCAATTTTTCTTCTTATCCCAAATTGACCAATCCATCATCATTCTCAATACATTTTATTTCATATAGAACTGAATCTTATCTTCAATGTACAAGATTCACGACAACAAAGAATACAAAGTATTACTAGTACAACTAGATAGAGTATAACTAGTACAACTAGAACACATATGATTAGTATAGGTGGTGTTGGGGTCGAAAACGGTTACGACGAAGTTAATGTCCAAACCTCCGCAAAAATGAGCGTCAGCATCTTTTTACGAAAGTTATACTTCGTAAAAAGTGTCTTTACAAAGAACCTTGCGGAAAAATCTTGTTCTAATCTCGATCGAGCCAAGTACCAATTATCTCAAGGCAACAGACACGTATCCAAATCAGCCACAGACAAGTTCGAGTACGGCAATCGGACAACGGACAAGCCAAGCTCGGTCGTTACGAATCTATCAAGCATGCACACGGCTCGGTCGCTACGTAGCGACCGAGCTCGAGCCAAGCTCGGTCGCTACGTGCACGCGTACGGCTCGGTCGTTACGTAGCGACCGAGCTCCCTTAAAACGTCGATACGACACAAATCCATGCATTTTCGTCTACTCTTTAATGCTATCTCCCGAAAACCGTGGCTAAACCATTTCATGTTTTTCGTCATTCGGAATCATCAATCAAACTTTACGATAAAAACCGCGGAAAGTTTGTTTTTATCGAAGGAACCGTAATAAACGTTTCGAGTCAAAGACGGCCCAAAGAGACCTAAAACGTAACTCGAAGCCCACTTACGATTTCTTAAACCAAAAGCCCATAAGCCGTATGACGGTTTATGCTTGGTTCGTAAGGAAAGATAAATGTCAAGTTTCCGCGGATAAATGTGAAGTTTTCGAAGATAATCACGAAGATTGGGAAAAACAGAATATCTCTATTTTTAAGCTATGACGGCTTAAGGGCAGAAGGGGAAAAGCGTAAACCGACCTAGGAGCGAGTATATAAGGAGTCCTAGGCGAGAGGCAGAAGGGAGAACTTTTTCACAGCAAACTTAGCACTTAGAGCGATTTTAGGCAATTTTCCGTTTTTGTTATTCGAGCTGCGACTCAATTAGGTTTTTGCCGTCTTAGGGTTTTTAGAACTAGGAATCTCGCCGACAGCTCTCGTAGCCCAGGCACTTACCTTGTTGTAAACGCTCAAACGCAGATTCAAAATAAGAACTATCTTGCTCTCTTTTTCGATTTCTTATTTTATTACTGTTTTCGTTTCGTGTTCTGATTGCTTGGCGTGCGGTATTAGCAGATATCTGGGACCTCTGGGAAACTAGGGTTCTCCTACTTTCCTAATTTAAATGAAAATCGACAGTGTGAATTTCGGTTCCTACAGGTGGTACAACTATAAAATGTATAAATAATACAACTTTGCAACTTTGTTCAGGCAACTTATAAGCATAGCCTTTGTTTTCTTAAATCACTGTTTGATTAATGGTCATTTGAGATTATGTGTTATAAGTTTTCAAGTTATCTTTGAGTACAACCTCTTCGGATATACTCATAATATTATGTTTGATATTTGAAATTTTTTAGTGTTTCAAACTTGTTAGGATTTTCTATAAAATTCGATTGATTATTTGTTTTACTAATTGTGTACCAGTAGTACTAGCAGTATTAGTTGTGAAAAATCCATCAAAATGAACAGAGAAAAAAAAGTTACATCTTCTGATAAAAATTGATGAATTTTTTTCTTTGGAGATATTATAGAAAGGGTAATCAACGATAAATGTGTGGAGAGCGTGAGTTGTAGAAAATAGGGATTTTTGGAAAAAAAAATTACTCGAGAAAAATTAAGAATTTTTTTTTGTTGGAAAAAGTCCAATAAAAAGGTAATTTATTAAATCACTGTTTGATTAATGGTCATTTGAGATTATGTGTTATAAGTTTTCATGATATCTTTTAGTACAACCTCTTCGGATCTACTCATAATATTATGTTTAATATTTGAAATTTGTTGGGGTTTCAAACTTGTTAGGATTTTTCTATAATATTTCATTGATAATTTGTTTTACTAGTTGTACTAGTAGTACTATGAGTATTAGTTGTGATAAATCCATCAAAATGAACAGAGAAAAAAAAGAGTTACATCTTCTGATAAAAATTGTTGGATGGAGATCGTAAGTGGTAGAAAATAGGGATAGTGGAGAACGGAGATTGTTGATTTGTTTTCGTGCTGAGATTTTTGGATACTGTAATGACACACGTCAAACCCACAATTGCCAACTTACTTTGTTTTATAATATAAAAGATATAGTTTACTTATTTTATGTAATCTTTAAATTTGTATAAATCGTATTGTAAGAGTAAATGTTAAAAATTATAAACATAGTTTTATAAAACTTAATTTATAACATATGCAGCCCATTATCTAGTTAGTAGGTCTGAGTCCTTTGTTTATCACCCCGTAACTGGTGTGAATTTTTAAAAATATGTCCAAAAACTATTGATAAATTTCTCTTTTTCAAGAAGAGATACCTTCCTCCCAACGGGGAGATCTTTATCATCTTACTCTGGTAAAAAATAAATATTCCCACCATCTCTTCATGAGGTAAAGGTGGTCTTCAACATCACAACATAATTATTAAAAACACACAAGTGATTAATTATGTTTTCTGAATGCAGTTATACCGTGAGTCTTTTATCCATGCATTTAAGGTGCTGTTCGTTTGCTCACTCAGGTGATCCATCTGAGTGAAGATGCAAATCGATGTTCGTTTTGTGCATTATAATGTCACATCCATATGGATCACCCAGCTGAATTTTTAAAAACTCATCTCAAATTCTCACTCAAATGAAAGTGAGTCTTGATGGTGTATTTGGATGCATCTGGATACAGATGCATCTAATTCAGTCCAAAATGATAAATGACAAAAATGACCTTTTAAAATCAAAATATTATTTTAAAACCGTAAATTCTATTTTCTTGCAAATACATTTTTCCGCTAGAACCAAAAAATACATTTTCCCGCAAAAACTGAAAAACACACTTTCCTGCCAAAACCGCAAAATGTGTTTTTTTCTCAAAAAACATAAAGCGCATATTTCCATAAAAACACACTATTCGGTCAAACCAGTAAAACCGCACTTTTTGGCCAAACCCGGAAAAAAATGAATTTTTCCGCCAAAACCGAAATAATGCATATTCCCGCCAAAACCCAAAAACGCATATTCCCGCCAGACCCCCCCCCCCCCAAATAATTTTCCGGCCAAAACCGCAAAAAGCATTTTCTCGTCATAACCGAAAAACGCAGTTTTCCCGTGAAAAACGGAAAACACATTTTCTCGTCGAAACTGGAAAACACATTTTCTCGTCGAAACCGGCAAAATACAATTTTTCCGCGAAAACCGGAAAATTGCATTTTCTCGCAAAAACCGGAAAAATACATTTTCCAGCCGAAACTGGAAAAACCCATTTTTCCGCCGAAACTGGGAAAAAACACTTTCCCGCCAAAGCCAGAAAAATGCATTTTCCCGCCAAAACCGGAAAAATATATTTTCTCGCCTAAACCGGAATAATGCATTTTCCCGCGAAACCCGGAAAAACGCATTTTCCCGCGAAACCAGGAAAAACGCATTTTTCGCGAAACCCGGAAAAATGCATTTTCCGCCAAAACCGTAAAACACATTTTTCCGCCAGAACCGGAAAAACACATTTCCCGCAAAAACCGGAAAAACGTATTTTTCCGCAAAAACCGGAAAACGCATTTTCCCGTCAAAACCGGAAAACGCATTTTTCCGTCAAATCGGAAAAAAACGCATTTCCCGCCAAAACCTAAAAACGTAATTTCCCGCCAAAACCGAAAAACGTATTTTCCCGCCGAAACCGCAAAATGCATTTTTCCGTCAAAAACAGAAAAATGCATTTTTCCCGTCAAAAACTCAAAAATGCATTTTGCGGTTTTGGCGGAAAATGTGCATTTTTGCGTTTTTGACGGGAAAAGTGCATTTTTCTGTTTTTGATGGAAAAATGCACTTTTCCCGTCAAAAACGCAAAAATGCACATTTCCCGCCAAAACCGCAAAATGCATTTTTCCGCCTAAATCGCGGAAAAAAAACTTTTCTTGTCAAACCAGCAAAACACACTTTTTCGTCAAAAACACATTTTCCGTCAAAACCACAAAACATATTTTTTCCGCAAAAACGTATTTTCCGCCAAACCCATGAAAACGTATTTTCCGCCAAAACCGTAAAAATGCTATTTTCCGCCGAAACATAAAAAAAAAATATTAGTCATTTTATTAACAAGCCCACCTGGATGCAGATGCAAGTTAAAAAAAACGAATATAGCTGCATTCAGATGATTCATCTGAATGCATGGACGAAATGAAGAAACAAACAACACCCAGATGAAGCATCTTGATAAGACATCTAGATGGACCATCTGGATGCATCTTCCAGATTTACAAACGAACAGGGCCTAAATAGTTATGTTTTCGCTATCATTTTTTTCAGGGAAAATATCTACTTTAACTTATGTTGTTTTAAAATCTCATTATTGTAATAAAAGAATATGAATAATTTCTTCCAATCTATTGTAAGTTTGAAGATTATGATTATGAAATGTTAGATTACCCAGAAAACTATAGTCACCTAATGTTGTTAATTTTTTTCTATCAACGAGTTGCTGGCCTAATGGTAAAAGAGTGTCTAGTATGCATTCCACCACTCGAATTCAATCTTCGTTGGAAAAAATTATTACATTGTTTGGATTATCAGCAAAAAGGTAAAATCATCTGTTTTTAGAAAATAAATTTTAATTTATTATTTTGTTTGTGTAGATTTCTGTACATAAGAAATTATGGAAACATAGAAAATGTGAAACTTTTTCCGAACCATAAAAGTGTGGTAAATTAATAATAATGTGTTTCAGTTTCTTAATAGTTTTTTTTCCTTTTCTATCGCTCAGATATTGGACTCGAGAATTGTGATGTGTGAATGATTGCCACGTTACATAACACAAGACTTACCAAAATTTGGCTTGTACATGTCAAAGTGTATTGAAATCTAGTCCCGTTTAAACTTGCAACTTCACAAGTGAATATGAGCATATTCAGACAATTTAAAGTTGAGAAAAAGACAAAAATAGCATTAAATCAAGTTTTTGTTCCCAAACTAGCACTCAAGATCAAAAGTCACAAAAATAGTACTTAATGTTTTATCAAAAGTCACAAATTTAGGGTTTAGAGTTAAAGGGTGAGGTTTAGAATTTAGAATTTAGGGTTTAGGGTTTAGGGTTTAGAGTTTAGGGTTTAGAGTTTAGAGTTTAGGGTTTAAGGTTTAGGGTTTAGGGTTTAGGGTTTAGAATTTAGGGTTTAGGGTTTAGAGTTTAGGGTTTAGGGATTAGGGTTTAGGGTTTAGAATTTAGGGTTTAGGGTTTAGAATTTAGGGTTTAGGGTTTAGAGTTGAGAAATGAGGTTTTGGGGATAAGATTTCAAATTTTGAAAAATAAAAAAATTAATATTTTCAAAAGATATAATGCTATTTTGGTCATTTTAGTTTTTGAGTGCTATTTTTGTGATATAAACGTAGAAATGTGCTATTTTGGAGATTTGCCCTTTAAAGTTAATGTAAAAAGAGTTTTTTTTTATATATTAACTTCAAAAGAAAATCAGAAAAGACAATTGAATCTCTGGATATCAATGATTACATGCACTGAAAACCATGAAGATAACGCTCACTTTTACCATCACATAATTATTAGACAGTTAACATAATCACAAGTTAATTAAGGATCTTAAGTTTAGCTTTTCATTCTTTTTTAAATCAGAGTAACAACTTTTTCAATTAAGAGTAGCTTCTTTCATTTATGTTGCTTTGTTTTTGAGTTTGCGCGTAGTATTAATCAAATGAAATATCACATAAAATATTTGACTAGTGAGTTGTGCATGACATATTAGAAATTTTCTTTAATCTTTGGCATTTTATAATTTTAAATACGTTTTATAATACATTCCCGTCAAATAATTAAGTATTCATTTTTTTCTCTAGTGGTTTCCAATTTATTTAGAGCTAGGTACATGAGCCCTTTGCTTCTCAGATAAAAGAAACTGGTAAATGAATAGCGAAATCTTGAAAAATTCTTTGAAATACTTAGTACTCTAATGATATTTCTAGTTTAATAAAATATTTTTTCTAAATTAGTCTTTGATAGAGAATTTTTTTTTTTTTTTTGAAAATTGGTCATAATTAGAGTGTTTAAATGCAGGTTTCAGTGATATAATATCCAAAAATGTGATATCTTAAATCAATATAAAAGTGTGAGAAATTATAAATACAAATATATTTAGGCCTATCTCGTATAGATTTTGTATAAATTTTAGGAAATGTTGGTGAGTTCTATAATATTTCAATGCAATGCAAAAAATCCATATATATATTAAGTGACTGACTAGAGTATTTACATGTTTCCAGGTCCGCTCTTTTGTAAGTTTATTAGCATAATAATTCAATAAAATTATTTTAAACTAAATTGGCTTTCAATTACCATATTTTCTTAAAACCGGAATCATTTAGTCCACTAAATGTTAATAATTTACCATGAAGGTTAAAATTTGAAATTTATACTTTATCTTTTACCATTCGACCACAATTTAAAATGTTACGATATTGGATACAATGCAAGCGCCGAAAGACAAAGCTTCTGATTAAGCATTGTATATGTTTAGTATTTAAAATGTACTTATTTTATAATAGTATATCATGTGTGAAACAGATTTTAAATATTAAATGACTAATAAAATTTTAAAATGAGAAAAAGACAAAAATAGCACTAAATCAAGTTTTTGTTCCCAAACTAGCACTCAAAGTCAAAAGTCACAAAAATAGCACTTAATGTTTTATCAAAAGTCACAAACTTAGGGTTTAGAGTTAAAGGGTGGGGTTTAGGATTTAGGGTTTAGGGTTTAGAGTTTAGGGTTTAGGGTTTAGAGTTTAGGGTTTAGGGTTTAGGGTTTAGGGTTTAGATTTAGGGTTTAGGGTTTAGAGTTTAAGGTTTAGGGTTTAGGTTTAGGGTTTAGGGTTTAGAGTTTAGGGTTTAGGGTTTAGAGTTTAGGGTTTAGGGTTTAGAGTTGAGAAATGAGGTTTTGGGGATAAGATTTCAAATTTTGAAAAATAAAAAAATTAAAATTTTCAAAGGATAAACTTAAAAAGGTGCTATTTTGGTCATTTTAGTTTTTGAGTGCTATTTTTGTGATATAAACTTAGAAATGTGCTATTTTGGAGATTTGCCCTTTTAAAATTTGCATGTGGATTAATTTCCTCAAATACCTAAATTTAAAATTTCAGAAAATAAATTATAGAAATATTTTAAAATGAAATAAAATTAATGATATATCCTAATAAACTAAATATCAGTAAAATAGGGAAATCAGCTATTGATTAAGGAATGCAATTATATATATATGCGTTTTAAAAATATTCAATAACAATTTTAGTTTATTTGAATATATACCTTCTGTATTTTTGGAAAAGAAATGTGTGTCTATCTCATAATTATAACCAAATTTCAAACTTTTATGTAGATTTATCAAAAGTAATAATGACACAGATTGGAAATTCGGAATAATGTAAGAAACTTAAATACGTTTTGGAACCTATTTTCGGCATTTCCAAAGAACAATAAAAACAAATAATTTATACAATATATACGTTATTTGGTTTGAACGTTTTACAAAATACACTTCATGTACAACTGTTATTCTGATTAACTTCACCGTTCCACACAATAATTCGAACGTTGAGAACAAAAATATGCTAAAGACAAATCAGGGTGTTGTGGCATAATGATGAGTTAACTCGTAAATCAATATTCTGGTGATCTCCTTCATAGAAACGCATTTTTCATAGTATGTAATATATGGCCATATGGGCAAGTACATTGAACGTTATAACGTAGGATTGTGGTAGACTAATGGTACACTACATATCATATTTTAGTACTATCAGCTTAAAACTACACAACTGCTTCGAATAAACTTTTACATCGTTTTTATTTTGATGCCTTAGTAACGGTTTCGATAATATTTTGGACTTTTCCTAATAGTTCACTTATCATTTTATTTATATCTTCTCCTATTTTTCTTTCTTTCACCATCTTTAAACGTCTCTCTCTTTTATATAAGGCATTCATAGAAGCATAATAAATACAACAAAGCAAAAAGGTAAAATGAGCATTCAGTTCAATATGACTAATGCTCAAGAGTTGGGGCAAGAGAGTATTGTGTGGGGCATATCCAATTCTGATGATTCTCAAGGTGGCTGCAAGAGAATCGACAAGCAACCGCCTCTAGTGCGTCCTTCTCATCCGTCTGAAATTCCGACATCCGATAAGAAAGCTTCAAAAGGAAAAAAGAGGACCCAAAGAAATGAGAAAAATCATGTAGAAGAATCACCCGATCATGAAATACATATATGGACTGAAAGAGAAAGGAGGAAGAAGATGAGAGATATGTTTGCTAAACTACATGCTTTGCTTCCCCAACTTCCTCCTAAGGTATACCTGATTAAATAATAAACGACTTATCAATGCTTTTTTAGTCTTCATATTTTTTTCCGTATTAAGTTCAGTTTTCGATTGGTAATTTGCATGTGGATCAGGTTAACTGTGTTTTATAAAGAAATTATGCGTATGAACACTAATCATATAATACTGTGGAGATGGTTCAGTCTTATCCAACTCTTCAAAAGAGGAATTTTTGTGAAATGAAATTATATACTCATCCATCTGTTTTTTTGTCAACCTCATCCATATTTAGTTCTGCAAATCTTACCTTCAAAAAAGTTCATTCTTTTTATTACATCATGAAAGATAGTTAGTATCAACTTAGATACGGTTCCATTCTTATATATATATTAGTTTCAAACGATTTCTCAAACAACTAACATAAGATTATGTTTAAGAACAATTTATCTAAATCGTTTGTGGTCTTTTTTTCATCTAGTCAATTGTTTAAGGCGCAGATGGTGTGATCGCACATAAATCAAAATGTCAAATCTTCATTGGCTTGAGGAATTTTAATTTATGTTAATTTTAGTAGCAAGAAAAAGTTATGTTTAGCCATTTTCTCAAAAAAAAAAAAGATTATGTTTTAGATTTCGATTTATTCAACTATTTATGCTTCTTCCTTTTCAAGTTAAGTTTCGTATCCTTTCGCTTCATATAAACACACACACACACACATATATATATATATGTCACTTAGATTTGGTGTAATTTGGCAAACCTGTCAGGCTTTCGATTCCTTGGTTCCTTTTTGTTATACTTTATTTGTGGGGGTGTTAATGTGTCGGATATCTTACGTTACGCAAAATCATGTATTATATACTATTTTAATTCATGATTCACAGGCAGACAAATCAACAATCGTAGACGAGGCAGTGAGCTCCATCAAATCCCTTGAACAAACTTTACATAATCTCCAGATGAGAAAACTCGAGAAACTTCAATATTCTTCGGCTTCAAACACAACAACTACTACTGCTTTCCCTTATGATCCATCTTCTTCTCCTACAATTCTCCTCACACCAATATCAAACCAGCCCCATATCCTTCCCGTAGGTGCCGCCTCAGAAGATTCTTACTCCCGTGAAGCTTTATTGGCCAATCAGATATCTTCTTCCAGCATGAACCTGCCCAACCCTTGTGATGACCCGACTGCTGAGTTTGATACTTGGTCCACACGTAACGCCGTGCTGAATATCTGTGGAAATGAAGCTTTCTTCAGTTTGTGTTGCCCTAAAGACAAATCAGGGGTTTTCACTAATATGTGTTACTTGTTTGAGAAGTATAACATTGACGTTATGTTTGCTAGTGTCTCGTCTAATGTTTTCCGGAGCACCTACATGATCCAAGCACAAGTATAATATATATTATGGTCATAACATGTTTATATGATATGTTGTAGTTTTTGTTATTTATGATGGTTCTTTTCTTTGTAATGGAACAGGTAAAGCCGAGCTATGAGAATCAGTTATTGGGAGATGGGTTTGGAGCTGCGGAAATTTTCAAGCAAGCTGCTCAAGAAATGGCCTTCTATTTTTCATCTCCTTGAATCAAATATGGCTTCGGTTTAAATTTTCAGGTCATAAAATGAAATTTCATTTTTAAGTACTTTAGGGTCTTTTGCAAAGTCCTTTTTATTAATGTGCATGCAGAGATTAGTTTGGACTTTGAACTTTAACACCCATTATAAGAAAAAAAAACAAGAATAAAGAGAAGTGATATCTTCTTGGAACATTGTTGTCTAGTGCTTGTTCCCGGAAATTTTAGTTTATTTTTCCTTAATCAATGTATATTGGCAAATATTGTCCAATAGAATACTGAAGTGCATATATCTGTACGATGAAGGTTAAATTTTCTGTTTTAATGTCAAGATGCATTTATATTTACCCTATTTTTTATTGTCCAATACATTTTTCCAACGTACGTAATAAATTTAAAAACAACAATACTGTTGGTGTAATTTATTTTGAAAAAATGATTGATAACTACCTGAACACTACGAGAAAACAGCGGTATTCTGACGGACATTCCGACGGAAAATGAAATCCTCGGAATATCCCGAGGAATTTCCGAGGAAATTCCGAGGAAACACAAAATTTGGTTTCCTCGGAATTTCCTCGGAATATACCGGCGGAATTCCGAGGAAATACTAATCCGTCGGAATATTCTTATGGAATACCGAGGAAAAACGTATTCCTCGGAAAAAACCGATGAATTCCGAGGATATATTATAGCCGTTGGGGGATTTTAAAAATTCCGAGGAAATTCCGACGAACTAGCCGTTTCCGTCGGAATTCCGTCGGAATTTCCTCGGTCTGTCGGCAGGATTTCAACTATAAATACAAGCACCCCTCTTCCTCTTCATTCACTCCATATCTTCATCCTCCCTCTTACTCTCTTTACACACGAATTTGATTCATAAAAAACATGTCTTCTTCAAATTATTTTCGTTCTTGGATCGATCGACCTCATTTGGATCCGAACACGAGATTGCTTACGGAAGAATACCAACGAGGTATAACCGAATTCATGGGGTTAGTTCACCGACAACCGGAAGCAAAAACAGGTATGTTAAGATGTCCTTGCTCTAATTGTAAAAATAGAAAGGTTATTAAAGAGTGAGATGTTTGGACTCATCTATATTTGAGTGGGTTTACACGAAGTTACAAAATTTGGTATCATCATGGGGAAACTGATTATGAACATGGTAGTACTAGCGAACCTCAGCCAGCGGTTAGATTAGAAGAACCAATTAGAATGGATGTAGATTTTGGTGTAGGTACTGAGCAGATGGTAAATGATCATTTTAGAGGGGAAGATTTACCCAATGCACAAGCTAGGAGATTTTATGATATGTTGGATGCTGGAAAGCAACCATTGTACGAAGGTTGCAGAGATGGTCATTCAGCTTTATCATCTGCTACAAGATTGATGGGCATTAAAACAGATTATAATTTGGCTGAAGACTGTATGGATGCGATTGCTGATTTTGTAAAAGGTATTCTACCCGAGGATAATGTAACTCCTGGTTCATACTACGAGGTTCAGAAACTCGAAGCTGGTCTTGGTTTATCGTATCAGGTAATAGATGTATGCAGCGACAACTGCATGATTTATTGGAGGGCGGAAGAACAGCGGGTTACATGCAAATTTTGTGGAAAGCCTCGTTATAAAGATACGAGTGGAAGAGTTCCAGTGCCATATAAAAAGATGTGGTATTTTCCTTTGACGGAAAGGTTGCAGAGGTTGTATCTGTCTGAACGCACAATGCAACCAATGAGATGGCATGCAGAGCACTCAACAGATGGTGAGATCAGACATCCTTCAGATGCAAAAGCATGGAAGCATTTCCAATCAAAGTATCCCGACTTTGCGTATGAGAGAAGAAATGTCTACCTTGGATTATGTACTGATGGTTTCAGTCCGTTTGGGAAGAGTGGAAGACAGTCTTCTCTATGGCCCGTCATTCTTACACCATACAACCTACCCCCAAACTTGTGCTTGCGACGAGAGTTTTGTTTCTCTCGATTCTCGTTCCCGGACCAGAGCATCCTAAGAAATCACTTGATGTGTTTCTTCAGCCACTAATATATGAGTTGCAACAACTATGGGCTCAAGGTGCTGAAACATACGATGTTTCGTGTAAAGAAAACTTTCAAATGCGGGCAGTACTAATGTGGACAATAAGTGATTTTCCAGCATATGGTATGTTGTCTGGATGGACAATGCATGGAAGGCTATCATGTCCATATTGTCAAGATAACACTGATGCTTTCCAACTAAAACACGGAAGGAAAACGTGTTGGTTTGACTGTCACGGGAGATTCCTACCACCTGATCATCCATATCGTAGGAGTAGGAATTTGTTTACGAAGAACAAGAGGGTGTTTGACAGTCCACCTCCGGAAATTTGTGGGAAAGATTTGAAGATACAACTAAGAGATTTTGGTGCAGAAAGGACGCCAGACGTCGGTGAACATGAGCGTTTTCCGGTAGATTCTGTTGGAGAACTACATAACTGGCACAAAAAAAATATTTTCTGGGATCTGCCATACTGGGAGGATCATCTGCTAAGGCATAATTTAGATGTCATGCATATTGAGAAGAACTTTTTTGACAATCTCATGAACACGATCCTTAATGTTCAAGGTAAAACAAAGGATAATTTGAAGTCAAGACTGGATTTAGTCGATATATGTGCTCGTTCAGAACTTCATGTTGATGAGAATGGTAGGGCTCCTTTTCCCATATACCGACTTGATGCAGAGGGAAAAGATGCGTTCTTCGATTGGATTTCAAACGATGTGGAATTTCCAGACGGTTACGCATTAAATTCGCGTAACTGTATCGACAGAAAGGAAGGAAAGTTTACTGGCTTGAAAAGCCACGATTGCCATGTAATGATGCAGCGCCTCCTTCCATTCGCCTTCATGGAACTATTAGCACGAAATGTTCATGAAGCAATTGCAGGGATAAGTGGTTTCTTCCGCGATTTATGCACGAGATCAGTGACTCTTGAAGGTATTGAAAATTTGAAGACTAACATAGCCGTGATTCAGTGCAACCTTGAGAAGATATTTCCTCCCTCATTTTTTGATGTTATGGAGCATCTTGTTATTCACCTGGCAAGAGAATTGGAACTTGGTGGTCCTGTGCAGTATAGATGGATGTATCTGTATGAGCGGTATATGTTCCATTTGAAGAAGATGGTGAAAAATTTAAGTAGGGTGGAAGGTTTTATAGTCGCACAGATGATCAATGAAGAAACTTCAAACTTTTCCGAGTACTACTTTCCAGCAGAAGTTCAGACCAAAAACAGAAAACCTGCTCGGCATGATGATAGAGGCGAACGGGCAACATATCATGTTACGGTTCCAAACATTTTCACAGACGTTGGACGACTTAGCGGAAAACCAAAGGACCGTCGACTTACTGAGCAGGAGCGCAGTCATTTGCAAACATATTTGCTCACCAACTGCGAAGATGTTCTTCAATATGAGAGGTAAATAAATTAGCTTACAAATTTTTATTTTAACAAGTTGAAATTTAAATCTTAATTAATTACATTATTGTCATCATATACAGGATTTTCATTGCAGAAAAGCGGTTCGAGTATAGATACGCCACAGAGGACGAACTAGAAGAAATGAAGCAGAGAGAATTTTCTGGATGAATGTTTACTTATGTGAGTGCTTTAAACAAATTAAAATATATTTTATCACATATTTATACTAATTCACATTTATTGATATAACATATATATATGTGCTATTAATAGGTGTCTGCTGGTTTGGCCAGAGGTGAAACATATGACGATTGGATACGTGAGATGGTCGTTGGACCAAACTTTGTTGTGAAGTCATATCCGAGATTTTGTACTCGAGGATATGCATTCACAACTCAGAAGAGGAGACATTCGAGTACGACTTATGATGCTGGCGTTTGTTCTGCATCAGGAGATGATGTATACTACGGACACATACATGAGATTTTGGGAATCAAGTATTTGGGCATGGTTGGATTGCGCTGTATTGTTTTCTATTGTGATTGGCACGACAACACTCCAGATCGAGGTGTGAGAACAGATGCATTTGGTGTTACATCAGTAAATTCGAGGCGAAAGCTGCAATATTATGATCTTTTCATTCTTGCTTCTCAGGCCGATCATGTAATTAAATGTTAATTATTCAGAATGATTCATCATCATGTGTATTAATTTATAATTTTACTAATAATTTTCTAAATGTTATACGTTTGTTATATCAAGTACCCCCGGGTAAGGAACAGAGATGATCCATGGGTTACTGTTACAAGATTCAACCCGAGAGGCCGAGTTCAGGGAAGTTCTGAGCTGGAAGATCCACTACAACCAAGCACATCCAGCAACTTAAGTGCAGCAGAAGATTTAGCTGGAGTTGGCCTAATAGTCGATTTAACCGACTTCGGAGAGGAAGCCGTCGTTCACGTAGAGGATGAACCAGTGATTGGAGAGTTTCACCAAGATCCAGATTCAGATTCATCTGGTGATGACGACTCGGAAACAGACTACCATTGATTTTTTTTTTTTTTTTAAGAAATACCGAGGAAATTCCGAGGAAAACTTGATATACTCGATCGATCGATCACATTTTTTTTTTTTTAAAGAAATACCAAGGAATTTGTTTTTCCTCAGAATTCCATCGGAATATTCCGAGGAAATTCCGAGGAAACAAGGTTTTTAAATCGAAAACAACATTTTTCGTTTGAATAACACTTATATAACCCTTATTAAGTGTCTTAGACTTATTATGTAGTCAAAAATTTGTTTCTTACCCTATAATAAACACTTTTCCGATTGTATGAACGAAATCCCCACAACATAAGAGAAACACTTATACACTTTAATGAACGGTAAAGGGAATACTTACAATTCGTTTTGAAATTTTGTTATTTCATGGTTTATGCTCATCTATACAAAGAATCCTCAATGGTATGCATTACAATTGTATAAGAAATGAAATACCGCAAAAAAATTGATGTTTTGAAACCCCAAACACTAGTTCCTCGGTATTTCCTCGGAATATTCCGACGGAATTCCGAGGAAGATAAGGGTTTCCTCGGAATTCCCTCGGAATATTCCGAGGAAATTTCGAGGAAACAAGGTTTTTAAATCGAAAACAACGTTTTTCGGTTTGAATAACACTTATATAACCCTTATTAAGTGTCTTAGACTTATTATGTAGTCAAAAATTTGTTTCTTACCCTCTAATAAACACTTTTCCGATTGTATGAACGAAATCCCCACAAAATAAGAGAAACACTTATACACTTTAATGAACGGTAAAGGGAATACTTACAATTCGTTTTGAAATTTTGTTATTTCATGGTTTATGCTCATCTATACAAAGAATCCTCAATGGTATGCATTACAATTGTATAAGAAATGAAATGCGGCAAAAAAATTGATGTTTTGAAACCCCAAACACTAGTTCCTCGGTATTTCCTCGGAATATTCCGACGGAATTCCGAGGAAGATAAGGGTTTTCTTGGAATTCCCTCGGAATATTCCGAGGAAATTCCGAGGAAACAAGGTTTTTAAATCGAAAACAACGTTTTTCGGTTTGAATAACACTTATATAACCCTTATTAAGTGTCTTAGACTTATTATGTAGTCAAAAATTTGTTTCTTACCCTATAATAAACACTTTTCCGATTGTATGAACGAAATCCCCACAACATAAGAGAAACACTTATATACTTTAATGAACGGTAAAGGGAATACTTACAATTCGTTTTGAAATTTTGTTATTTCATGGTTTATGCTCATCTATACAAAGAATCCTTAATGGTATGCATTAAAATTGTATAAGAAATGAAATACGGCAAAAAAAATTGATGTTTTGAAACCCCAAACACTAGTTCCTCGGTATTTCCTCGGAATATTCCGACGGAATTCCGACGGATATTTTACTATCCGTCGGAATTTCCTCGGAATATTTTCATTTAACCGGGCAAATATTTCGCGAAAATTGAAATTAGAATTCCGACGGAATTCCGACGGATAGTATCCGTCGGACCCTAGGTTTTATAACCACGAGCCGCTTCTTCTTCCCCATTTCTCTCTTCTTCCTCTGCGCGACTCCTCTCTCCTCTCCGGCGATTTCCCCCTGAAATCCGACGATATCTCCGGCGATCTCCCCCTTCTCTTACACAAATCATGTAAGGACTCTATCCCACTCTCTTAGGTTCTATTTGTTAGGTTTTTGTGTAGTTTTGATAGATTTTTGTTAGGGTGATTGGTTAGGATTGTGATTTGGTTGTATAATAGGTTTAGAATTGTGATTTGGTTGAATAATTTGTTTTGTTGAATTGAATTAGAATTTTTTTAGAATTTTTTTTATTTTTTTTGTATTTATAAAATCGATTTTTGTATATAAAATCGATTTTTGTATTTTACAAAACGATTTTTGTATATAAATTCGATTTTTTGGATTTTACAAAATGTTTTTTGTATATAAATTCGATTTTTTGGATTTTACAAAACATTTTTAATATCTATAAAACTTTTTTTGTGATTAAAGTGTTTGTTTCTTGTATTAATTTTCTAATGTATAGTAGATATTATATATAACTATGATAGACCGACCACTACGATAGAAATAGAAAACTAGGAAAATATGGAAATTGGACAATTGGAAAAATAGAAAACTTTCAAAAGTGTGATGAGTATTCGATGTTTTTAATTGGAAATGTTACAAGCACCCTACCGTTTAACAAAATAATCATATCTTTGTGAGTGCTTGTTATAATTAACATATGCAATACATATATACGAAACATGGTGCCGAAAAGATATTAGGAAAACCAATAATACAGATTTGTCAAAATATCAAGGTTCAACTCAATATTTGCTCCTTTGTATTTTTAACTTAAAATCATTCATAAATCCATTCAAATCTAATTTTAAATCAAATCTTCAAACAAATTATTATTATTGAATAACACCTGATTTTAAAATCTATTTTAAAATCATAAAACCAATAACAATTGATTTGAATATAGATTTTAAAATCATATAACCAATAACAATGAATTTGAATATGAATTTTAAAATCACATAACCAATAACACTAGATTTGACTTGTATTTTCAAATCCATTAAAATATATGAACCAATAACACCCCCTAAAAACTATTATTTGGGATTTAAAAAAAAAATATATATATATATATTATTAAAACTATTTTTTGTAATTATTAAACTATTTTTTATTTAGTAAAACTATTTTTTGTTTATTAGAACTATTTTTATATATTTATTAAAAAATTTTAATATCTATGAATCTTTTTTTGTGACGAAAAACTATTATTTGGGATTTTTTTTTAAAAAAAAAAATTAATTTATATATTTCTATATTTATTAAATATTTTTTTTTTAATTTACAGGTCTCATGATGATCAGACCCGGCCTCGACAGCGTCGTGGTCGTGGTGGTACGGGGAGCCTGTCTCGGGATTCCAGCCATTTTCAGGATTCTCCTTCGCCCCACAGCTCCTACCATACATCTCCCTCTGCTGCACCCGCTCCTGCTACTCTCGCTCCCGCTGCTGCATCCGCTCCTGCTCCTCCGGGTCCTCCGGGAGTGATGAGTGTTGCGGAGTTGGTTCAACAGCCCGGTCGTGACCATCTTCTGTATCTCACTCCGTATCCACATGGACGGGGTTAAACATGGTAATTAAACATTTTTTTTTCTTTAAATTTGGATTCATTATTAACCGTTTGTTCTTTTTATTAGGTTCAACTGATCCGGGAACGGGATCAGCGCATGAATTAACCGTATGATGTACTCGGCCCTCGACAGGGGACATCCGACTTTCACTCACTTCCCTACCGACAAGCAGCATCTGTGGTTTCGTCAGTTTGCGGTAAATATTCTAATTTTTTACTTATATTTTTAATCTTTAATATAAATTTTCTACTAATTGTGTTTTTTTTTCAGCAAGAGTTCAACTGGAATTCCGATGAGACGCTCTTTATCTATCACCACTTCGTCCATAAAGTTATGGACAACTATGGGAAGCAGATCCACGAGTGGAAGAAGAAGTGGGAAATCAATAAGGTTCGATTTAATTTATTAA